>NC_089801.1:19234522-19345542 GCF_029633855.1 Hoplias malabaricus | reverse complement strand
TCCTCGGGTGACTGTGTGTGAGGACTGTGGTGTGTTCTATGAGTGTCTGCGTGGGTTTCCTCCGGGTGACTGTCTGTGAGGAGTTGGTGTGTTCTCCTGTGTCTGCGTGGGTTTCCTCCGGGTGACTGTCTGTGAGGAGTGTGGTGTGTTCACTCTGTGTCTGCGTGGGTTTCCTCCGGGTGACTATCTGTGAGGAGTGTGGTGTGTTCTCCCTGTGTCTGCGTGGGTATCCTCCATGTGACTGTCTGTGAGGAGTTTGCTGTGTTCTCCCTGTGTCTGCGTGGGTTTCCTCCGGGTGACTGTCTGTGAGGAGTGTGGTGTGTTCACTCTGTGTCTGCGTGGGTTTCCTCCGGGTGACTGTCTGTGAGGAGTGTGGTGTGTTCTCCCTGTGTCTGCGTGGGTTTCCTCCGGGTGACTGTCTGTGAGGAGTTTGCTGTGTTCTCCCTGTGTCTGCGTGGGCTTCCTCCGGGTGACTGTCTGTGAGGAGTGTGGTGTGTTCACTCTGTGTCTGCGTGGGTTTCCTCCGGGTGACTGTCTGTAAGGAGTGTGGTGTGTTCTCCCTGTGTCTGCGTGGGTTTCCTCCTGGTGACTGTCTGTGAGGAGTGTGGTGTGTTCTCCCTGTGTCTGCGTGGGTATCCTCCATGTGACTGTCTGTGAGGAGTGTGGTGTGTTCTCCCTGTGTCTGCGTGGGTTTCCTCCTGGTGACTGTCTGTGAGGAGTTTGCTGTGTTCTCCCTGTGTCTGCGTGGGTATCCTCCATGTGACTGTCTGTGAGGAGTGTGGTGTGTTCTCCCTGTGTCTGCGTGGGTATCCTCCATGTGACTGTCTGTGAGGAGTTTGCTGTGTTCTCCCTGTGTCTGCGTGGGTTTCCTCCGGGTGACTGTCTGTAAGGAGTGTGGTGTGTTCTCCTGTGTCTGCGTGGGTTTCCTCCTGGTGACTGTCTGTGAGGAGTGTGGTGTGTTCTCCCTGTGTCTGCGTGGGTATCCTCCAGGTGACTGTCTGTGAGGAGTTTGCTGTGTTCTCCCTGTGTCTGCGTGGGTTTCCTCCGGGTGACTGTCTGTGAGGAGTGTGGTGTGTTCTCCCTGTGTCTGCGTGGGTTTCCTCCAGGTGACTGTCTGTGAGTAGTTTGGTGTGTTCTCCCTGTGTCTGAGTGGGTTTTCTCCAGGTGACTGTCTGTGAGGAGTGTGGTGTGTTCTCCCTGTGTCTGCGTGGGTTCCCTCTGGGTGACTGTCTGTGAGGAGTTTGGTGTGTTCTCCTGTGTCTGCGTGGGTTTCCTCCGGGTGACTGTCTGTGAGGAGTTTGGTGTGTTCTTACTGTGGCCGCGTGGGTTTCCTCTGGGTGCTCCAGTTTTCTCCCACGCTCCAAAAACATACGATGGTAGGTGGATTGGTGATTCAAAAGTGTCCATAGGTGTGAATGTGTGAGTGAATGTGTGAGTGTTTGTGTGTGTCGCCCTGTGAAGGACTTTGTTCCTGCATTGTGCCCAGTGATTCCAGGTAGGCTCTGAACCCACCGCAACCCTCAGCTGGATAAGGGTTACAGACAATGAATGAATAAACATTAGTATGAAAAAAGCAAGTGAAGAATGTATTGGTTGCTTCATTCGTTAATAGCTCCATAGGAAAAAGTGCTGCTGAAGCATGTGACTGACTTTGTTCTTGTGGATAATAATGTATCCAATAATATGTGTTTTATGAGTCTGTGTTTAGATAATTTTGATGACTGCATTAATGCATTTTTATTACTGTATATTTATTTAAATACCACACAACATCCTATAATCACAAAAGAGTTGGAGAATGTGTGAATGTTTAATTAGAATTATGCTTTATATCATGCCCTTTTTTTCCAGCAAAATCTGTGATTATATCTAGGACAAGAAAAACTAAACCTTTTTAATTGGGGAATCGTTTGATTGATGTAACATTAAGGAACCTATCACTGAATGTGTGTTTATTGCATGATCTATTTACAGGAACCAGGAAGTGGGGTGGAGGGCTTCTCCAAACAAGCACGTCCTGTTCCGGCTCTGTGGAGGTGTTTTAAACCACAGTCTCTGTGCCAGGACGACAGATTGGACGACTTTCGGTCCAGTCCAACTGGAACTTAACCTTCGCCTTCCCAGCAGGACCTGATACACACTGCCTGTCCCGCAGGAGCCGATGGACGCAGACGTAAACACTCAGCATCAATACACACTGTGCCTTTACAGTAGAGAGATGCAAGAAGTACCACCATAAAAAAAAAAAAAAAGTCACTCACAGAGGCTTTCTGGCTTCACACTGCGGCTGTAATTAAATTTCACGCTACGTCACGCGGCCGCTGATCTCCGGCCCGACTCTGAGACCGGACGTGGCTCGGCCAGCTGCAGGAAACACAAGTTTAACGGTAAATACTGTAGCACCTAATCAAGGACACGGCCTCCTGCTCGAGTGCACTTCAGGAAGCTGTGGAAAAGTAATGGAAGATAATGGCCACTTGAGTCCGGTCGCCATCTCCTCCTTAAGAGCATTAATGCAGGAATGTGCCTCGCTCTCTAAATAACACGGAGCGAGGCGGCACTTCTAATCAGGCCACTGTTCAGAGCCTCGAGGAAAACTCCAACTTCATCTTCAGGAACCACGCTGGCTTTCTGAGAGGTGATGTAAAAAACAACCTGCCTCTCTCTCTCTCTCTCTCTCTCTCTCTCTCTCTCTCTCTCTCTCTCTCTCTCTCTCTGTGTCTCTTTCTCTCTCTCTCTCTCTCTCTCTCTCTCTCTCTCTCTCTCTCTCTCTCTGTGTCTCTTTCTCTCTCTCTCTCTCTCTCTCTCTCTCTCTCTCTCTCTGTGTCTCTTTCTCTCTCTCTCTCTCTCTCTCTCTCTCTCTCTCTCTCTCTCTCTCTCTGTGTCTCTTTCTCTCTCTCTCTCTCTCTCTCTCTCTCTCTCTCTGTTACTGTTTCTCTCTCTCTCTCTCTCTCTCTCTCTCTCTCTCTGTGTCTCTTTCTCTCTCTCTCTCTCTCTCTCTCTCTCTCTCTGTGTCTCTTTCTCTCTCTCTCTCTCTCTCTCTCTCTCTCTCTCTCTCTCTCTCTCTCTGTTACTGTTTCTTTCTCTCTCTCTCTCTCTCTCTCTCTCTCTGTGTGTGTGTGTGTCTCTTTCTCTCTGTTACTGTTTCTTTCTCTATCTATCTCTCTCTCTCTCTCTCTCTCTCTCTCTCATTCTCTCTCTGTCTCCCTCTCTCTCTGTGTCTCTCTCTCTGTCTCTGTCTCTCTCTCCCCCTCTCTCTCTCTCTCGGCTTAACTTTTACCGACCTGTGATTATAGAAATTAATTGTGTAAGGATTGAAGTAGCAGCCTGAATTTATCAGTATTTTCAGGTGAGTCAGTGTTATCTGGTGGAATGTGAGAATTAATAAAGTTCTGTTCAAACTCATCTCTCTCTCTCTCTCTCTCTCTCTCTCTCTCTCTCTCTCTCTCTCTCTCTCTCTCTCTCTGTATCACTTTCTTATTCTTTTTCTTTCTTTCTCTGCCTCTCACTCATTCTCTCTATCTACATCTGTGTTTCTTTCTTTTTTTCTCTAACCCTTCTGCCCCTCTCTCTCTCTCTCTCTCTCTCTCTCTCTCTCTCTCTCTCTCTCTCTCTCTCTCTCTCTCTCTCTCTCTCTCTCTCTCTCTCTCTGTGTGAAAGAGTGTTTAACTATAATAACGACGCAGGGTCTGACTTTGCGGGCCGTGATGGGAGTGTGTTCCTTCCTCAGTGAGTTCTCTGGAGATGGAGAGAGTGGATTAAATCTCTCAGGGCTCGGCCCAGTGCATCATTCTAACACTGGGAGAGAAAATCCCCTTTAATCCAGCGCTTCCTGCCGAGTGCCGCCGTCTTAAAGAACACAACAACGAGCCGTTTCTCTAAGAACAGAGCAGCAAAGCAAGCACTAATCTAATGAACATATGGAGATCTCAGAAAAACACAAACCGCTGTGTCACACTGAAACCTCTTCCCTGAGATGAGTCTGATTTCCTGAGGAGCTCGGGGACTGTGGGACACGCTGCAGCAGCTGGGGTCACTTTTAATAAACGCTCTTCACAAAGAACACAAGCCTCGTCACAAACTACTCATCACTTTCATAAACACACTACATTCATTACTGTGTTTATCGATTAACGATTACATTCGTGTTAAACCATTCAGAGAGAGAGAGAGAGAGAGAGAGAGAGAGAGAGAGAGAGGTGAAGTAAGAAGAAAGAGAGAGTGAGAGGGAGAGGGAGGGAAAGCAAGGAGAGAGTGTGTGTGTATGAGAGAGAGAGAGAGAGAGAGAGAGAGAGAGAGAGAGAGAAGAAGGTAAGAAGAAAGAGAGAGGGAGAGGGAGAGAGAGGGAGGGAAAGCAAGGAGAGAGCGAGAGGGAGGGAAAGCAAGGAGAGAGCGAGAGAGAGAGAGGAAGTAAGAAGAAAGAGAGTGAGAGAGAGGGAAAGCAAGGAGAGAGCGCGAGAGAGAGAGAAAGAGATAGAGAGAGGGGGAGAGAGAGAGAGAGAGAGAGAGAGAGAGAGAGAGAGAGAGAGAGAGAGAGAGAGAGAGAGAGAGAGAGAGAGAGAGAGAGAAGGGCATTTCTGTGAGAATATGATGGCATTCAGCCACGAGAGCATGATTATATCTGGAGGAACACAAGCACCTCTCCAGCTCCAACTCTTCCTGACAGCACTGAATGCCCCTGTTCCGTCCAGAACACCTTTCCTCCACTCCACAGTGCAGTGCTGTGGGGCTTTGAACCCCTCTAGCTGACTTTTGAAAGAGGCATGATGACTTTTGGCTCATGTGTAGCTACTCCAGGGTGAATTTAGTACTCATCTATATTGAGATGTAGAAATATGATTGATTTTCATTTAGCGTGTTCCAGCAGAGACAGGTGCCAACCCTCCCCTCAGCCCTCCCCCTCCCCTCGGACCTCCCCCCCTCCCCCACTTTCTCCTCCTTGCCAGAACAGAACCATATGGTCGGATATGGAGCGGCTCTGGCTCTCTCTCTCCTCATGGAAGTGTCCCGCCGGCGTCCCCTCCTCCTTCCTCTCCTTCAGCGCTCGTCTTTAATAGATCCCAGTCTCGGCCAACGCTCCGGACCGCTTCCTCTCTTCCAGCTGACCTGCCGCCACACTATTGGTGGAAGCAATATGTTCACATCCTGCTCCAGCCAATCAGTTGGCTCCAGTAGGACGTCGGGCATAGGGAAGAAACTTGGAGAAGGAAGAGGTGAAAAAAAAAGAGTAGAGGAAGAGGAAGAGATGGTTTCTGTACAGCGTATGCAGTTGGAACCTTGCTGTGAGGGTTTGATGGAATGGCACATGAGCTCATTCATGGAGAGCCATCAATTTAGAAAACACAGTTCCACTGGCTTCCACTGGTGGGCTCCCGGCATTGGGCATGGTCACCTCAGGCTCATGTGCAGCTGCTCCAGAGTGGTCACTGCTATGGAGATGAAAATAAGTAATTAGAAGAGTTTAAAGCCAAACAATGTCCAACAATCTATAAGATGAGTCAAAAGTCACAGGACACCCTTTTATTTCAGAAACAAAAGGGAGAATGACATGTGTGAATACCCCAGTGTGTAATGAGGGAGGGGCCTATCTTTTAGACTATGAATGAAACATGGCCGCCAGCTTAAGCGCCATCATATTGGATCAAGGCCATGTTTTTTTAAAGGGAATGTGGTCATGGACCATATCAAAGAAGACCAGAATTGTCAGAAATCAACTGCCACAATCAGATTTGCAATATCTCTTATGACTCAAACTAGGGCTGGACCATAGTTCAATATCAGTAACAATAGTAAACACATTTTAATATTTCAGTATTTATTATTTACAGCAGCTGTCACTGACTGATGGTCATTAGAGGGCGCTGTCGTAAGTTCAGCACTCAATTTAAAATTTAGTTTAAAAATATTAATATTGACAAAGCCAATAGGTTGTGTTTTATTGGTGATGTCATGTTTCTTGTTTGTCTTAGAAAGTTGTTTTCAGATTTTCATATTGATATCGGAATTATATCGTATCGATCAAAATGAAAAAAAAAAATATATATATATATATATATATATATATATATATATATATCATGATATACATTTTGACCACATCGTTCAGACCTAGTTCAAACGTTATCTACACAGAAAGTTCAAAACTTTTGTTGTTCATTACAGCTCCGTTACACACCTTAAATGCTCAACAAACAGTGCTCCAATGCTCTCTGAACCCAAGACGACGCTGAGCATTTAGGGTCGGGTCGAGCCTGAAACGAACAACAAAAGTTTTGAAATGTTGGTGTTGATAACCTTTGACCCAAATAAGATATTACAAATCTGACTGTGGCTTTCTGAGGCAATTCTGGTCGTCTTTGATGTGCTACACAACCACCTTCCCATTGGGAAAACTTGGCCATGATCTGATATGGCGGCTTTCAAGATGGTGGCCGTGTTCTTGACACTCTTTAAAAGATAGGTCTCTCCCCTATTACTCACTGGTGTGTTCAGATATGTCACTTTTCTTTTTGTTTCTGAAATAAAAGATTGTCCTTTGACTTTTGACTCTGTACTTTAGACGCCTCTCTGCAGACCCCTCAGGATTACAGACCGGTCAGTGGTCAGAACACTGTAGAAATAAGGACACTGACCATGAACACTGCCCCCTGAGACTCTGTTCCAGTCTCCATAATTGCCGATAATTGGTGTTTTGAAAGTCTTCTGACAGAGTTTCCATTTCTATATAAATATCCCTCGCTCCAGATTGTGTGAACTCCACAATTCTCTGTGAATAATAAAAAGAGTACATGTTTATTTATTAAATTAAATCACATACCATTCATACCTCACCACTCGAGACGTCTCCAGACCCTCCACCTGCTCCAATCCACGTCTCCTGTCCCTCACAGCCCTCACAGTGCTTTCAAACCCACTGAATGGTGAAGGACATCTGTTTATACAGTGCTTAAAAAGGAATGGGGATATCTACTGCACTGGGAAGGTTGTGAAATAGATATATGTGTATTGCTGTGAGCATTTGATGGCAGCCATGAGGTTGCATTCATCAAAACCACTCCAAATCACTCATGGGCTGCTGAAGGTCTTTATACTTTATAAAGGGTAGGCTGCTCTAGACATCTGGAGAACAATTGCATATATAAATAGAAAAGCACTCCACATATTCATAATATTTATACATTATGACTAGACATGGCTGACCTGTCCAGTGGTGGCGCTGTTTCATTGAATTCACTCAAACTCTCTGTACCTGAAGAAGAGCTACAGATACAACACTGCAAACTCTCGGCGAGAGAGTCACACAAACTAAACTCTCTTTCTAATCATTTGGAGCTTAACGTTAGGATGTTTAAAGGCTGATTATTCTTGTTGGGTTGCCAGATATTCATTTGAACATCCAAAAATATATTTGTTACTCCTGGGGATGTCTTTTTTATTCAAATATGTATATAATCACCTTGTTAGTGTTAGACTATATACGTTTTGACAAAACTCACTCATGATAATAATTATAGTTAATAGCCCATGATGTGAGGTGTACATTTCAAAGACAGTTTCATAATAAAAGTCGGTTGTTTATTATTCCCAGAGAATCCTGATCTTCACAGTGTCTGGGCAACTGTGTGATATTACAACAGAGTCGTATCCTATAAGAGGGCAGAAGAGGTGCTTGACTCCAGTAGAAATCGTCTGAAAGTCACTTCCCCACAGACTCAGTCCCGTCACATGGCGTCGAAGCAGACTTTTCCTGCCGCCTCCGCCCTCAGACATTGATTGCAGAAGAACGTAGGACAATTACGTGATTCCATCAATGGCCTCTGAAGTGCGATGAGTGAGAGGCAAGTGGTTTACTGCCTCGTGAATGTCAGGACGAGCAAAAATCGAAAAGCCTCTCTCTGAAATCACAGCAGAGAGGATCTGGAAAATTAGATTTAAATCTAAAACTAAGGAGAGACAGCAAACATCAACTTTCCTTTAAAGGAAAACATTCATTCACTCATTGATTCATTAATTCATTTATTCATTCATTCCACTCTCATCCCTAACTGCTTCATCCTGACCAGTGTCACAACTCATTCACTCACCCAGTCACTCACACACTTCACCTAGCTACATGCATCTCTGGACTGTGGGAGGAAAGTGGAGCACACAAAGGAAACCCACACAGATACAGAGAGAACACACCACACTCCTCACAGACAGTCGCCCGGAGGAAACCCACAGAGACACAGGGAGAACACACCACACTCCTCACAGACAGTCACCCGGAGGAAACCCACACAGACACAGGGAGAACACACCACACTCCTCACAGACAGTCACCCGTAGGAAACCCACGCAGACACAGAGGGAACACACCCTCACTCCTGAATTATTGAATGAATGAATGAATTAATTAATTATTAGTAGTAGTAGTAGTAGTGTTAGTATTGTAATATATTTCATATAAAATAATACAGCTCAAAGTGCTTCAAAAGAAAATGAACAACAAAGAGTTAAGTAAATCTGGAAATATTAATAAAAATGTACATGAAAATGGATTAAGACAAACAGCAACTAGTGAAGAAATATTAAATAAATTAACAGATAATAAATTATATCACTCAAAGTTATACATTCATAAGAAACTAAAACAGAAAAATACATAAATAGATGAACACATAAATCATAAATATAATCATTAAAAGCCACATCTGAGAGGAAGAGGTACTTAGTAAGTGTTGAACTAGAGGGAAAACTGATGATAGCTGACGAATTTTAACTGGTAACAAGTTCCAGATTGACTTCCACTCACTGACCTTTTGGAAAATTAGACCCTCTCCAACCAAACCCTGGCCACTTTATTAGAAACAGCTCCACAGGAAGGTCCCGCTGCCCCCGGTGTCAGTGTGTAGTGTGTTTCGTCCTGCTGTTTATCACAGTCCCTGAGCTTGCTGTTTGTTTTGCTGTACAGCAGTGTCTCTCTGCAGGTGTGTCCAGTGCAGCACCACCTGGCCTCGGACGTCATCTTTTCACTTTCCCAGCGCTGCAGAAGTCTCCCTGCGCTTCTCTTTTTTCACAAAGAAGAAAGTTGCTTACGAGTCAGAAAAACACAGCCCTGTAAAGGTTGCCGTAGCTGTTTCGCTGCCTTCACGACAGATGGGCAAACTGGGCACTTTCTGTCCTGCAAGGTTAGCACACAGTGAGTCTGAGAGAGTCCGAGGCCTCGGGCAGCTCACATCAGCGGAAAGTTCCTGAGGTCCCACAGCACAGGAACGGCTTGGACAGCTAATACAGACACACACACACACACACACACACACACACACACACACACTCACACACACACACACCAGATCTGAAACTATGGGGACAGTAGAAGGAAAAACAGGGAGGAAGCTGAAGGATCATTCCTGACCTTCATGCAGATCCAGTCTTTGGCTCATATTACAGCAGTTTGTATTAAGTTCCACACACAGAAGATTGGACATTCAAGGCTTAATCTGACATTAAACTGACATTAAACTGACTGCTTTTAAACATGTTAAAGCTGGTCCTGGTCCAGGAACCGGGTCTCCCTGATGTTTCCAACTGAGTTGAGTTGGTACTAAATGGTGACGTGTGAACCCTGCTGAGTTCTGATTGGCCAGAAACCTCTCAATCACCAGGAAATGCAGAGCTCCAGCACAAACTTGCCACTTGTAAAATCTCTGAAGTTACAGCAGCTTTCACATTTGTTTTTATTCGACTCTCAGCAGTAGCTCGTTACATTCCCCCGAGGGGTTTCTGAAGACCTTCAAACGCTCCTTGGGTCGGTGTCTGAGGAAAATCTCCAGCGAAAGCTAAATGTGTGACAAGGAAAACTGCTCTGTGAGAACTGGGGTGGAGCTGTGTTCAGTCCAAACAACGACAACAACACGCCACACAACGAGTTCCCCGCCGTTGTTGGGGAGTCAAAGCCTGTGGTTCCATCATTTAGGTTCCATGTTAGAACCTGAACAACAGAAAAAGTGCTAAAATGATTTTGATTACTATTGTAGGGATCAGTAATGTGTAATCGGGTGCTGGGGATAACAGGAAAGACTGGGGCCTCTTCCACGATGTGTTCCCTCCGGACCCACTGCGACACTGACCTGGATAAGGGTTACAGACACTGAATGAATGTATGAAGTTCTGTGAATGGCCATTTAATCAGATATTTATGAAGTGATGTTGAGAGCAGGCTGTAAACACAGGTGGCAATGCATTTACAAATCACTGCCTGCAGTTTTTGTCGCTGTTGTAGCTGTTGTCCTGGATTTGGCGTCTGCTTTTGTTTACAGTATTCTCTTTTTCTCTTTTTCTCCAGAGGCTCATTTTTTGTTGGCTACATTCCTCTCTCCTTATCTCACTGTTATCCTCCTGCTCACCTTCGGAGGCAGCGTTAGTTTTAAATGGAATTGCAGCGCTCCGTGTTGTTTTCTGTGAGCGGAGGTGATTCTAATAGTCCTGGCTTTCAGCAGCAGATAGGTTTCCCTCGCTTATCGCCCGAGAGCTGCTGCTCTTATTGCGTTCCTCAGGTTCCTCTCACGTTCCGGCTTTTGTTCTCAGGATTATTTGTGATGTGCTTGTCTCCTCCTGGAGGAGTAAATAAAAAGAGATGGTTTCCATTCTCTTTAAACAATGGATCGTCTCTCACACGGGCTTCTTAAGATCATACAGTGGCCACAGTGCAGAGAGAGAGAGAGAGAGAGAGAGAGAGAGAGAGAGAGAGAGAGAGAGAGAGAGAAAGAGAGAGAAAGAGAGAGTGTGTGTGTGTGTGTGTGAGAGAGAGAGAGAGAGAGAGAGAGAGAGAGAGATAGAGAGTGAGAGAGAGTGAGTGAGAGAGAGAGAGAGAAAGAGAGAGAGAGAGAGAGAGAGAGAGAGAGAGAGAGAGAGAGAGAGAGAGAGAGAGAGAGAGAGAACGATAACTACATTGGAAGTTTGATAGATGCCTGAGAATCAGAGAGATATAGATATCGATTGATTGATTTATTGATAGTTGACTTAGAGACAAAGAGAGATGGATAGAAATGTATTGATTTATTGATTGATGATTTGATAGATGATGGAGAGAGAGAGAAACAGAATAAAAGTGAGAGAGAGTGAGAGAGAGAGAGAGAGAGAGAGAGAGAGAGAGAGAGAGAGAGAGAGAGAGAGAGAGAGAGAGAGAGAGAGAGAAGGAGCTGCCTCAAGGACAAAGGCATGATGCATGCGTCCCATCGCGATGGCAGCAGCGATAGGAAATATCTGGCGCTGATCTTGTGGCCGGTGTTTTATTCGCTCCTGTCCTTGGGATGGCCAGGAATCAAAATTTGTTTCCATGAGAAACACCCGGGCTCTGCGCGGCTCTTCAGACCGAGCGGGAAAGAAGCCAGCACCTAGCTCCTCTGGTCGTTAGCTGTCACCATGATTACTGGCCTGAGGCAGAGGGAGGAAAATGAACCCCCTCCCACCTCCTTTTCCCAACAAGAAAAGACCATGTCAGGTCTGGACAGAAACACACAAGCTAGCATGGGTCAGACACAGCAGTGCTACAGGAGTTTTAAACGGATCCATGTCACTGTTGGACTGAGAATAATCCATCAGTGTTTTACACCGTGGACAGTGAGTGGACACAGGGTTTAAAAACTCCAGCGGCAACTGATGTGTCTGATCCACTCTACACCAGCACATCACACACTAACACACCGCCACCACATCAGCACAAACCAAGAAAGCTGAGGTATTCAAAGAAGAACACAAATGAAACAGAGGTGTCCAGCCTTTTAGCTCAGCTAGGATTTTCAGCTGTGTGTGTGTGTGTGTGTGTGTGTGTGTGTGTGTGTGTGTGTGTGTGTGTGTTTTCCCGGCTGCTCGTCTGTCAGGTTCTGCCGTTCTGACCCTGTTTTCTTGTCAGTGATTATGGGTTTCCCGGCGAGCTTTTTCTCTGCCGGTGCCTTGCGTCTGTCTATGTGTCAAGTTCTCTCCTCAAAGAGAGACACGCTCCCCAGGAGCTCGCACTGCGGTGCTCACCATTACAGCCAGGCTTCAACTCATGCAAAATGTACGTCCAGAAATATACACCACAGTTAGTGAACTCTCTCTGGTGAACAGTGCAGACTGCAGTGGACAGACGGTCAGTCGTGTACGTGTAGCTTGTGTAATCGATATAGATACGTAACACATCAGATGGGACATGAGAAGTGCGTCTGAGAACTGGAGATGTCCTCAGCGTCAATAATCTGTACATTTCTCCCAAAATAAAGGTACGATAGAGGTACATTATTGTCACTAAGGGTATGTTTTAGGGTCCAGTTGTGTTCACACTTAAAAATGATGGTTCCTCCAGGGTTCTTTAGTAAAGAGCCCAGCACACTTGAAGATACTTTTCTTCAGATGGATGAAGAATGTGCTATAGATGGTTCTGTCTTGCACCGTTTAGAAGAGCATTCTACATGGCCCCGCAAAATGGGTTCCTATCTTACAATGGCAAGTTTGTTCCAATAGAGGAACCACATTTAGTGCCATATAGAACCATTGTCCTAGAAAGGTGCTTTATAAAACCATCTACAACACATTCTAGATCAATCTGAAGAACACGTTCATGATGTGAAGAATCCTTTACTCTACCAGAAGGTTCAGAGTTCTATGTAGAACAATTTATTTACTAAAGAACCCTTGAGGAACCATCAAGTGTGTATAGAACAGTGTAAAACAAGAGTTATTAAACTTTGTACAAGTCCTGGAGATGAAATGGGGCGTATGAAATCAACACAATTAAAAAAGTCTATGAATATAAATAAATATGCTACAGTAATGTTCCCTAATTGAAGGGACGGCGTATGAACCCTTGAGGGTACCAAGGCAGTGACATTTTTTCTGACAGTGTAGGAAGGATATAAAACTGACCCTGGAATTCAATCCAGGATAAATCCAGTTCATTGGTTATAGTCATGTGAATTGTATTTATTTATTTATTTATTTATTTGAGTGAATGTCATATTTGGCTCCGATTGTCTGGTTTCAGAGCGCAGCATTAATGTAAACAGATACATTTATCTCCCTGCAATTGAGAGAGTCTCACAACACTCAGAGGCACAGGTGCCAACTACATCATTGTATCAGGGGGTAAAGGATCCCACCGTGTAGCATAACAAAGACAAAAAAGCCTAGTTTACTTGTTATTCAGTTATTCATATACAGATAATACACAAGCTTCAGGAACAATGCCCCTGGACCTAGAACAAGTCTGAAAACCAAAACCTAGAATGGGAATCTTGGTGAGGAAACCTCCAACCTGGAGGAACAGGGAGGCCTTGCTCTTAACCGTGGGAGTGTCTCCTAAGCTTAAGAAAGGAGTCCATTATTAGGTTCTGAGTTTCAGAGCTTTTCTGGATTCCAGGGTTGGACCTGTGAGAGCACAAGCAGACCGGCAGATCCCCTCCTGACAATTTGTGATGAGCTGGAGGGCCAGAACAAATCATACAGCGTCATCACCTGCCTTCATTAACACTTTCATGACCGTATGCTATCAAATTTGCACAAAAAAAATCCTTCCATAAAGTGTAAGGACAAACTCTCCATAAATGTTCTTGGTTTCAGAAGAACTTGTTGTGGATAGAAATAAACCAGAGAAACATCTGCAGCGTGATAACATTGTTTAGATCTGGTCTAATTCCATTATAATCCAGATCCGTTGTGTTATTATTTGGAGGTTATTTGGGAATAGACTCCATTATCCTTCACAGCCACCCCCCAGTTTCTCTTTTTCCCCCAGATCAAGGCCTATTCTGTGAAGGCTCTTATATAACGCCTTGGCTTCAACTGGTTCCAAGAGATGCCTTTGGTCTGATGAGGAGAATTCACTTCAGGGTTGGCAGTTCCTCTCCCTCCGCACCCCAAAGTCCAAACCCGAGCCAAGAGCAGAGAGAGAGAAAGGGCTGGGTAACAACACTCCCATTCTACAGCAGGTGGCCCTTTCACCAGCGCTGGAATAAATTCTCAGACTCACTTGCAGATTTCAAGGGTCATTTCATCGATGTGTATCGTATGTCATCACACCTACAGAGAGCTGAAATCAAGGCTGTTTGGGAGAGAAAGAGATTCTCTTGGAAAGAAACAGATACAGGACCCTAATATCACACTGGTGTGGATATTGTGCCTGTTGTTTCTGGACAAGTGTCTCCAAAACGGTCAAAGTAAATGTCAATGCAGTGACATTCCCAGGTCATTCCCAGATTGCACACATTTTTAGACCAAGATCTGACACAAATTCTGGATTTGCACTGACCCTTGCCACATGGATTGACACCACTTGGTGTTGTGCAGGGCTCCTGCCTGCCACGAGGGCTACATAAACACCCAAAAAGGGCCACAATTCACCCAATTGGGCTCAGGTTGTTTTGCCAGAAGTGAAACTGAAGGCGTATCTTCAATATTTGGGCCACATTTGGTTCTCACGCAGTTACCCAGAAGTAGCTCACATCTGCACGAGGACAGGGCAGCTTTGGATGTCGAGACAATCCTCTGAAACTGTTAAATTGAGGGTGGAGGGAGTGAAAGAACATCACTTTGTAACATGGCTGTTTACCCATTTCAGGGGGTTCTCTAAACAACAGTGTTTTTATTCCTCCTCATTTTTTAGGGGGCTGTAGGGATTTATCATGTGCCTGATTATATATAAACAGGAAGCCAAGCAAGAAGTATTTGAGAGTAGTTAATTAATCTGTGTCCAAAACTGTGCCCTGTTTACTATACAGTGCACTATTGTGGGTTTCTGCCATTTTGTAGTAGTGTCCGAAAACAAGCACTCAAACAATTCCACAGTGGATTGCACAACCCATGTACACTAACAGATATCAGATTACCCATAATCCACTACACTGTCTGGTAAAAACCCACATGAGGTAGTGTCCGAAATCATTCACTACCCTCCTGAGTTCAGCTTCCTATATGTAGTGAAAAATATAGGGAGCCATTTGGACATGGTTCTCCTTGGTGGGAAACTTTCAGTTTCATGCCCATTGTATGTACCTTTGTTGTTGTATTTTACCATTGCCATATTGTGCAACTCTAGCTCTAAACATGGTGGATTTGCTAACTGCTTAAGCTAAGATAAAGCTGATGCTTAATCAGAGTTGTTTTGTTGGGGTCTCACACATATTGTATTTATCTATATACACAGAAGGAGGTTTGATATACTTATATAACCTTGTGGACGGGTCTGGAGGACTGTTATATTTAGACGGCCTTCCTTGATGCTCTGCTGAAGTCAGTAAGGCTAACGCTACAAACAACATCCATCTTCAAGGACTATCGTTCCGCCGGTGCGCCCAAACCTTGTCCTTCATTTCCTCACCTCAACAAAGACTGTGCTGTTAGCTGTTAGCATCGCACTATACTAACTATACTGCCTATAAACACCTTACTTTACTAAACAGGATCAGGTCCCACCCTTTTATTTAGTGTAGCCCTTGTCTAGGGTTTTCCGTATGGGGAAAATTCACAGCTGAAGTGCCCTTGAGCAAGGCACCTACACCTTTAAAGGTTTGTTTAGTAACGAAAATGGTTCTGTATAGAGCCCTGAACACGTAAAGAACGTTTTGCATTATGAAAGTGTTCTTCAGACTGATGGAGAATGTGCTATATATAGACTATATTTAGCACCTTATAGAAAAGGGTTCTGTAAGTCATCAAGAATTGTTTCTCTATCATAAGAAGCTTGATTTTTCAGCTATAATAAAAACCTAAAAGGTACAATAAAGAACTATGTATAGCACATTCTCCATCAGTCTGAAGATCTCTTCAAACCCTGCAACACGTTCTTTAACTGTTCAGGGTTTTGTATAGAACCATTTTCGTTGCTAAAGCACCCTTCATGTACCATCATTTTTAAGAGCGTACAGTGCAGCTGTAGCCGTGAGTGAGTGGGTGTGTTGTAGTGTAAGTGGCCTCTCCACCAGCGTGAACTGGTACTGACCAGGGCTGAGCTAGTCATGGCTCCAGAGTATGGAGGTCATCTAAACTGTTAGAGAGAGTGTCATATGTAAAGCTCGCTCGACCATATAACACAATTTTAATGCTTCAAAAATCAGACCAGAAAGTTCTGCCATCCTCTCAAGGTCCTGCTGGATGTGTTGAGTAAGTTCAGCCCATTTTTAGGTGGACAGTCCTCACAGTGCTGACTCGCACTCTCTCGCCTCCTCTCCCTTTTTTTGGGAGCAAACAATGTGGAGGAATAATTCACCTTGTGCGTTGGCAGGCTGATGTAGTGCTCTTAATTGGTGCTGGGCCTTTGGGCTTTGGGGCTGAGCTCAGTCAAACGGGGGGAACGCCAGACCCTTGGTGTGACGCCCCACAAGGTCGTCCTGCCCTCGCTGCCGTGTTCAAACAGTCGCTCTATACATCACACAGCCGACAGACTGAGGAATGGGTGCCGAGCTCTAGCACTCGCCGCTTTGTCTCACGCTGTGGTCACACTCTTGCGCGGTGGGGTCTTTATTTACTGGAAAAGAGCTGAGTGGATGAACTTCTCTGCTCCGCTCCTAGCTGTGTGCTAATGCCGTAGCGTCTGGAGTGTAACTATTCATTGTCTATGGCTAGTTTTGAGACTCCATTTTTAGCTGAGATCTTCTGCAACTTTCCACAGCTACCAGGTGTCCTGGATGAAGATCAATCTCTCCAGAGAATGCAGTTCCTCTGTTCCACACTTGGACTATTAGGAGTACAAGTAACTTTTAAAGCTATTTGTGTAATGTATAATTGTAAATCACGTTTTCCAATCAGTGTCGTATTCACACAGCTCCAGGGTCCTGAAAGTTGTGGGTTTGAGCCCGTCTCTGGGTGACTGTCTGTGAGGAGTGTGGTGTGTTCTCCCTGTGTCTGCGTGGGTTTCCTCCGGGTGACTGTCTGTGTGATGTGTTCTCCCTGTGTCTGCGTGGGTGTTTATATTTTGTAAACATTTTTATTTATTTATTTATTTATTTTTTAAATGTATTTCTTGCAGTGATGTCTTGATCATTTTGTTTTCTTTTCTCTCCAGAGTCTTTTCATATTCACATTTAGAACAAAGAAAAAAGAAAAACAGTTCCACTCGGTCCTGCTGAATTGGTGCTGACTTTTATGAAAACTCTGCAGAGGGCTTTTAATTTGAAATAGACATTGGAATACAGGAAGTAGAGACCTAATGACACCTGGCTGTGGTGGCCAGCAGAATCAGATCACAACAAAACTTCACAGTGCTTAATAAACATTGACTACCTGGAAAACTTCTGTGAGCATGAAACTGCTGCTCATCCCACCGTTCTTCAAGAAGAGCATTCACTGGGAATCTGTTCCAGTTCGCCTCAGGCTTTGCACAATTTTCAGAACACTGCTGTGAGGATTTGATAACTTTCCTTCAACATTTGTGAAGTCAGGTAATGATGCTTAGACCCTTATGCCACTCCAACTCATCTAATGTCTTTCAAATGGAGCTCCAACACTCCGGAGAACAGAGCTCCTCTTCTGCTGGGCTTCTAGCTTGTGATTGGCATTGGTCTTGGCGACCTTTAGCTTTGAGCTGTTACGTGTTTACTCTGGATGCAGCGAGCTGCAGCTTTTAACTTAATTCTTCAGCTTTTATCTGTGATTTCTTCAGTTTTACCAAATAGTTCAAAGAAAGCCTTCAAAGACTACAAAGCTAGTTCACGTTTGAAGTTTTTTGGAAACTGACACAGAAGATATTCCGATGTTTTTGCCCAGCGGTGTGCGCACTAAGGCCCCTGGAGCTGTTTGTTTCTTGCATTGATTGATCACTTTCTTGTAAAAGGCCTTTTTCAGTGATTGAGAAAATGCTGCTATTCTCTTTTGATCACAGTTTTGTTGTTTGTCGTTTTCGCCAGTGTCCTGATGTGTGGCCATTTCTTTTTTTTTTCTTTTCTTTCTTCCTTTTCATGACTTTCAAAGTGGACGTTTTTTTTTTTTTTTTAAAGTCCGGTGCAGAACACACCTGGCTGTAATTTGCAGAGCTGGCCTTAAGGGACAGAAGTCAGGAAACTTGTCTTTTCTTTTTTTTTTCTTTGGCCACTGTATTGTTAGCCATTAAGAAGAATCTAATTAGGATGTTTGCCCTTGACTACAACCCACCGCTGCTAGCGAGGTCCCTGAATACTAAAGCCTGCTTCTAATTCTTTGCTTGAGCGAGAAAGATCATTACATTTCATTAGGCTATCAAGTCCACTTAAGTTCATGAAATATGGCCAGCGTCTTAACTGTTGGGATCATCATTCAGCGCTTTTACTGTACGTGGATTCTCTCTGGCTAATTGGCAGTTTGACCTCTGTTTTTGCCCCTCCTCAACGATACCCTCAGCTTTTAAGTGTTATATATACTGTATGGACAAAAGCATTACCTCCACTGAACAGTCTCTGGATTAGGAACAGCTACGTTGTTTCTGCACGCACTCTGTGGTTCTACAGATACAGACTGAGGTCCACATGTTGCACTGCAGACTTTCTTATCCCTGTTCTTCAGCATTCAGGACCCCCACAGAGCAGGTGTGATGTGGTGGTGGATCATTCTCAGCGCTGCAGTGACACTGACGTGGTGGTGGTGTGTTAGTGTGTGTTGTGCTGGTGTAGAGTGGATCAGACACAGCAGTGCTGCTGGAGTTTTAAACCCTGTGTCAACTCTCTGTCCACTCTGTGAGACACTCCTCCCTCATTGGTCCACCTTGTAGATGTAAAGTCAGAGACAGTAGCTCATCTGTCGCTGCACAGTGTGTGTCGGTCTGTGTCTGACCCCAGTGCAACACACTGATTTAGTTCATCCTTCATGGGGTAGAGATTAGAGCTCTGTGAGGGGAGACAAGTCCTTACACACCAGACTCAACCAACCAAAGCTTTATTAACCTTGCTTTGTGCACAGGGGCACAGTCATGCTGGATGATAGAAGGGCTTTCCCTAAACTGATCAACAAACTTGAAGGCACACAGCTGTTCAAAATGTCTTGTATACTCTAGCCCATATAAACCTCATATATATATATATATATATATATATATATATATATATATTAATGTTGGATAAGTTGTTATAACACTTGATCCCAGATGAAGTCCAGAGAACTTAGTTCCACTCATTCACAGTGCAGTGCTGAGTGATTTACCCCCCTCTAGCTCATAGTTGGCATTGGTCTTGGTTGTCATAAACCCATGTGCATCTATAGGGAAGGTCCCATTGCATCATAAATTAATGGAGTAATTTTTGAAAATGGAGATATACTGTATGTGGAAAGATTCTCAGACATCTAACATGTCCTTAACCCTCTCAGATGTCGACTCTCTGATGTCGTCCTTCAGAAAAAAAAAAAAAAAACCCAGAGCTGATTGATCATTAAGAACCCAGATGAAGAACAAGATCTAGGGAAGCGTTCTACACGTATTTAGAAAGTGATTCTGATTAAAACATGTCTGAACACTGTAGCACGTTTGCTAACCTGATCTCATTCTGGAGCCTCTCAGGAGCGGGAATAATTCTCTCTGCATACGGACTTATCTCTCACAAATCCAATATCAATATTTCCTGTCTCAGCGTCTTCAAAGAGAGATTTGCCTTGTCTTTTTCTCATTCTTCTTTGTTTTGAGGGAAAAGAGAGACAAATTCTTGATACGTGTGTGTGTGTGTGTGTGTGTGTGTGTGTGTGTGTGTGAAGACATCATTACGGCTGCTGTTTGCCGAGGATTAGGTCCGGTCTCTTTGAGCGATAATGGCGGCCCAGTAAGGCCCGAGTCTGCATGCGGCGGAATTAACTTCCCTCTGTTTACTCTGTTTCCTCTCGGAACGACTGGAATACCGACGATGGATTAAAGCCTCGCGGCGAATTACAAATGTAGCTCACGGTTGGAGGAGATTAGTGCCCGGTCCCTTTTATAACGCGTGACCACTGTGGAGCACTCTGTTACAGAAAGGACTGGTGGAAATAGAGGTGGATATTTCTGTCTTTGATGCTTCGTTATCTGCAGGTGTCTCTCATCTCACGTGAAATTAGCTCCGTGACATTTCAGGAATCTGCGGAAAGATGAAGAGATGGTGTGAATTTGGGGAAGATTGCTTCCCAATTCAGCAGACACACCTCCTCAGACCTGACAGCGTACATGCGTCAACGCTCGACACGACTATTGGACATGCTGTCTGGGCTAATTTGGACAGCTATTTGGATCTGGATCTCCTTAGGAAAATGAGGGACTATTTCCCTGTTCTAATGCACTCATTAAGCCTTTATAAGTCAAAAGCTGAGCAATGTTGGACAGTTCTGGTTGTACTTTCTCATTCATATGACAACACAACAACACTGCACTGTTATAAATCCATTGTAATATGTTTATTAAGCTTGTATAAGCCCTTAGCAGACTCATTAAAAATAGTTACTTGATCATGCGTGCCCATGTTATTGTTTGAACACACTGCAATGTTATAAAAGGTCTATAATATGTTTATCAAGTGTTTATATATATATATATATATATATATATATATATATATATATATATATATATATATATATATATATATATACATTGCAGTGTTATAAAACCTTTTGTTGAATATTCTAATTAAGATTTAATAAACCAATAATTGGACCATGATACATATTTACTTCGTCCTGCATTCTCATTTCCATTCCCATTTTACTGTTTGGAGACACTGCTTTGTAATAATGTCTTATACCAAAATAATAATAATAATTAAAAAAATACAAATAAAAATAATAAAACAAAACCAAACAAATTGGTGTTTATTGAAATAGTATATAAATGTTATGTACTTATTATTAATTTATTATTGTTATTACCGTCAAGAAGGAAAACCTCAGAAACCTTCCACACATCATGTAAGTGTGGGCCGACCATGCTCATAATAAAGAAGACTTTTATAACTACACCCACACCTCCTGAGCCTCCTCCTGATGAAGAGAATGGCCTTGGTGGGGGGTTAGAGGTGGGGGGGAGTCCAGCTACAGCTCCAGTGTAGAGGCTGAACATAACCTTGATGACTCCCTTCATTAGGGGGTGGAGGCTGATGGGCTGATGGAGCAGATGGAGAGGAGGAGACCACTCCCACGTCCTTTACGCTGGTCAGGAGCAGAAAATCTCCCCACAATCCGCTGAGTCTGCCCTTGTGAAGGTGCTTAAACAGCAGGTGTCCGACTCTAGCCTCGACCTTGGCCACTCTCCCCGAGTCTCAGCCCCTCAGCGAGGGGTAATTGTCCTTTCAGGAGCCTCTGCCTTCACTTCGTTAGAATCAACAGTGGCCAAACGAGCTGAACATGTCGCACATGTAGACGGAATATAAATAATGAAAAATAAAGTCTGAATATTTAAGCATGCTATTACTATGTAATTACACAGTTAAAACTCATGTAATAACAATGTAACTGTCAATTCAGATATTAGATGGATTTTAGCACTGAAGCTTGTGTAAGAAACATGGGAGGATGCCATATCTGGATTTAATTTAATGATGTAATGACACATTAATAGCACATGTAATACCAGTATAATACAATAAGAAATACATGGGTATTAGATATCTATAGATTAGATAGATTTACATGTCTATCAATCAAGCAATAGATCACATCTCTCTCTCTCTCTCTCTCTCTCTCTCTCTCTCTCTCTCAGTCCTCCATCTTGTGTGTGCTGTCATAATCATGATCTATAATTCAGGATATTAGAGCTGCTGGTGGGGCTGAGTGTGAACCAAACAACAGGGCCATTTTTTAATTATTTTTATAATTTATTTAATTATTATTATTTAATAAGAACAGCTCAAGATCTTAAGTACAGCACATCTTTAATCAAAATGATTCCCCGCCGGCACAGAGCAGGGGGCTTATGTTTACTAACCAGTCTTTATTCGCCCGACAATGAGCAGAACACCTCGAGAAAACCAAAGGGAAGGAAAACAGCAGTGAAACAGAAATGTCTGCAGTAAAACAGAAGGTGAGATTAGTCTTTAGTTTCCACACTTGCGGAAATCCCCAATGGAATAATGATCTCTCTCAGTCCACACTAAACTAACACTAAACTAACACTAAACTAACCGGGGTTTTGTTGTTGATGTTTTTGTTCATGAATATTGATGAAGAAATGAGAAGAAAGTCAAAATTTCGGGAGAAGGAAGTAAAGTCTTATGATCCGAGAATTGTTTTCTGAATCTTGGGAATGCTTCAAAATGTCAATGCAACAAACGTTTTGATGTAAACAGAGGAAGTTTATGCTCATGATTTTATTTTTCTCGAAAAAAAAGTGGGATATTTTTCTTAATATTTTAAAATACCTTCTAAATCCTTTAGATCTGATCCCACCAGCCAACACACTGTGCAACAAGACCATCCGGTCAGTGTTCTGTGTGCTGCCTAAGTCATACATGAGATAAAACGAGATGTTCTGATTCTGCTGAACCGAGCGAAAACGACTAAAAACCAGAGCTTCTGCTCCTCGCTCCTCACTGCTGTGCGCTCAGGGTCCGGGTGAACAGCGAGCGGCTCATTATCATTTAAAGGAACAGGTGCTGAAAGCAGGCGTTCTGAACAGGGCTGTTTACACGGGGGGAGAACACTGCTGTGGGGATTGGACTAAAGCCGGTCACAGTTTTTTTTAAAAATATATAAATATATAATAGTGTAGACTTCCTGATATAATTTTGTTATTATATGTAATTACTATGTAATTACTCAATAACAACATTTATGGAAACTGTAAATACTGGTGTTACAGCAGTGCAGGTTGTAAATGAGCAGAAGTAGACACATTTTGTAGTGGGTACCATTTCCATTTACTGAATATTTACTCTGCATTTATAAGTGGATGTATTGTAATTACATTGTACTAAAATCACTATCCTATGAATTCAGACCGTGTCTGAGACAAACATAGAGCATTACAGATGATAAGCCTCAGTCCTACCTTCACAGACATCAAACAGTAAGGCTCAGGAGGTGTGTGTTATTACTTGTCCGGTGAAATAGCCGGGTGTTACAGCGTGGTGTTGTTGATGGAAGACGGACGCTGGTGGAGAAAGCTCAGTGGCGGTTATCATCCGCAGCTCTTTTCTCTTCCCTCTTGTCGTCTTCTGGTTTTTCGGTGATGAAAGCCTCCTGGTGATCTGCTCTCTCTGCTCTTTCTCACACAACAACACAGCTGTTATTCTCAGATCAGAACTGAAATGGGGGCCGCGGGAGGACAAAGGGAAAGAGCAGGGATGGAGCACTGTGCTTTCCTCTTTTCATTTGGTTTCCTGCTGTTATCTGCTGTTATCTGCTGTTTCTGTGTTGCGTGTTACAGTGGTGGGATAAAGCAGAAGAGAAAACGGACCACCGCTTGACCTCGACCACAAGAAACCTGTGTAGACAACAACGAAGAAATAGCTTCTGCTGATAGCTTATTATTCCCTTATTAATGATGTATAACTCTTCTTTATTACTCAGTAATCACGGTGATGTATTCAGTAACTGATATGAATTAGTCAGTAACTTTCATAAATGATTCAATAACTGCTGTGAATTATGCCGTATCTAATAGGGATGAATCAGCATCTAACATGGACACTACTGAATATTACCATGCTAATTCAAGGTCTATAGTTTGAGCGCGAGGAAGTGAAAGTTTTAGGGTTTTAACTAAGGACCAACAAAATGGTTAATTTATTAAATTAATAATTTATATTTATTATAGTCTTATTTTCACTCTGTCCATTCTCTCAGCTCCGTCGATTATAAAGGAGCACTTTGCATTTCTACAATTACAGACCAGAGATCATCTGTTGTTCTACACACTTCGTTAGCCGCATTTCAGTCTGTTCTTCAATGGTCAGGACCCCCACCGGACCCCAACAGAGTGGGTTGGCTGTTGTTTGGGTGGTGGATCATTCTCAGCACTGCTGTGACACTGACCTGGTGGTGGTGTGTTAGTTTGGGTTGTGCTGGGATGAGTGGATCAGACACAGCAGTGCATATATGCTCTAGCTCCTCCACTCGACAATGACTCACACCTGCAGCTACTCAAGTGATCAACAATTCTGGATTCAAAGCCTGTTCTTTTATGCACTAGTTGTGAAATCTCTGGCTGTTTATCAACACATATTTTCATGTTCTTGTTGAACTTTACCTTCCACTCTTCAAGTTCCCTTCCAGTATTTAAGAAACAGAATGGCAAAAATGTCTAGAGTACAGGTACATTTTACTTCAACCACAAACCAGATGATGAGGATGCATCACGTCATGATTTGCCAATGAGGAAAGCCTGAAAGTCCCATTGTTCACTTTAGTATCATATTCTGAGCCTTGGTTTCCTGGTCTAGGCTCTCTGTTGCAGACCAGTGATTACAGAAGACCGATCTTGCATGTCAAAGCCTGTGTTTTGACCCCTGTTTGACCTGACCCTAATAAAACTAGCCAAATTGTAATGCATATTGGGAAGGAGGATTGAGACTGAATTGCACTCACAGATGAGCCATACAGGGTAAATATGCATAATATCACTGTCCAAAAAAACCCACATTTCCATCTTTTTGGAGGACACTGTGTCTTGGTGGTGAGCAGGTTCACCTCTCAGTGTTGGGATCTTGGGCTCAAGTCCCGTCTGGGTGTTTCCATGTTCTCCCTGTGTATGCATGGGTTTCCTCTGGAGTCTCCAGTATTCTCCCACAGTCCAGAGAAATGGAGGTTAGGCTTCTTTTATAACTGTCCTGGCGTGTGACAGAGTGGGTGTCCAGATATGGATGGTCTCTCTGTCCTGGTTGAATACCTAGTGCCCAATGTAGTCCTCCAGGGCGTTCCTGGTTGAAAGTGTGTGTTTGGCTGCCGCTTTTTACCAGCGTGTGTGGATTGAGTGTTGAATAAAATGGTGTTCAGTGCAGTGTTTATTGTAAAGCATCTGCTGGTGTCTAGAAGGTGTCAAAAAAAGTAAAACTAACTAAATAACTAAACAAATACATAAACTAATAAATGCAATTCTGTGAAAATTTCTTGAACAATGAACCAGTAGAAATCCTCAACAATTGATTTCCAATGAAAGTTAAGTCTTCTTTCCTGCAATAGTCACTATTTTGTAGATATGTGTTTTTCTTTGGACACAGACAGTAAATATGTTTATATTTTCATTGTCAATTTTTTGTATATTGTAAACTATTAATTATCTAACGTATCTAACATTTGTCTTATGTACATGGCTTTAATATGAATCCATTTTTGTTTCCATAAAAAAAAAACAATGGAGGTTGATTTTGCTGAACATCTGAATAAACAGCAGCAGAGCGTTGTGGGACGTAGAAGCTGTTCCTGATGCAGGTCACGTCAAGGAAAAGCCTGTTCAGCGAAAGATTTTAAACGTATTCTTTGAGAGTGTTGAGGGAGAGGGAGGGCTTTTCTTCGCTTCTTTTTCTGGTGGGAGATGTGAGTCAGCGTCGACTAAAACCTTGGGCGGAAAAAGCCTGATGTTTATTTATGAGATGTAAAAGCAGGACTAAGATCAGTCAGGTTGGAATTTGGACAGTTTTTTTTTTTTTGTTTATGTGTTTTACTTTTTTTATTTTCTTGATTTTCTGATTCTTTTACAAGCGTGAGCATAGTTTCCAACTATGTGCCGCAGCTGTCTGAACAAATACAGTACATTACAATAATAACAGTTCTTCAGAGAATGTGAAACTCCAAAATCTGCTCCGCTTCTGACGTCAAGTGCAGAGACTTTAGAGTGGCCCCGCCCCCTCATCTGAGTCTGACTAGTCAGGTGTGAGAGAGCAAAGATGAGGTTAAACAAAGCAAAACAAACACAACAAGCAATGAGTAAAATAGAAGAAGAAAGAAAACAGAGTGAAAACAACTAAAAACCAGATTTTCTGCTCCTCGCTCCTCACTGCTGTGCGCTCGGGGTCGGGGTGAACAGCGAGCGGCTCATTATCATTTAAAGGAACACGTGCTGAAAGCGGGCGTTCTGAACAGGGCTGTTTACACAGGGGGAGAACACTGCTGTGGGGTTTGGACTAAAGCAGGTCACAGACATTTCATTAAGAACCAGTTGGAGAATACGATTTTGATCTGTTAACTGATCTGTTTAATCTGTTTGACACATGAAACAGTCTCTTGATCACAGCAATAATTCACAAGTGTTTTGACACCACAACCACCATCACATTAGAGTCTCTGCTGATGTGAAGCATACAATAAATACGATGGTAATTTCGGTGCTAATTCACCTCGTTTAATGAAGTGTGTGCCTCACCTGAACAGTGCGATGGTGGTGATAAGTCACCCTCTAATTGAACAGGAAAGTCACACGGGACCGTGTCGTAATTTGGGAAGGTATTGTGGGTCGTAGAAGGGGTTAATTAGGTTCTCCGCTCCAGAGTCTCTCTGGAGAACCCAGGAGAACCTCCTCCTTACAAAGAAGCCTCGTCTCTGGAGAGAGAAACTAGTTCGCTGACCTCATCACCCGACCAGCAAACAGTGCACATCACCAGCTGCTCAGCTCCTGGAGCACCACACACGTCACAGATGGAGTTCGGAGCCACAGAGCAGCGGTGATTTTGGGCCGTATCCCGGTAACAGGCTCCGTCTCCACGGGGCTCGAGTACAAGCCTTTATAACCTGGAAGCTTCTTATTGGTTAATCGGCTGTAAACATTCACTAATGTGATGGGCAATAAAGAGAAATGCTAAACGTGATGACGTAGGCTCCCGTGACCAGGGGCGGCGTCTTAAGGAAAATGATGGAGAGGTCTGAGCTTTGATCAGAACCGTTTTTTACAGCTTTTTCTACCAAAAATACACTTTAAATCCAGAAAATTTGACTTAACATTTATCTGTTGGGCTGTCTGTGTCCTTTGTCTCATGTAGAACTCGTTCATAATGTTGTTGGAGAGTAAAATGCTGTGTGGTCTCTGACTTTTACACCACGCTCTATGGATGTGTACAATAACATACACATGAACTAAAATAAGAAGCTCAGGTTGTGCTCCTAAAGCGTGGAGAGTAGAGTATGAGAGGGAGAATCATGGTTTCACGCCCTCGTCCTGTCATGTCTGTTTTCCTGGCCATGTGTTCTCTCAGCACATGGCTCTGTTTGTTGTTGCCCTAGTTCCACCTGTGTTCCGCCTCCTCGTCTGTGTCTCATTTGTTACCCTGCTGCCTCGTTATCTGTCTCAGGTGCGTCTCATCTGTGTTTTGTATTTAAGTCCCCTTCTTTCACTTCCCCTTGTCGGACATTTCACCTTTGTTTTGCTCTTTCCAAGTCAAGTCATGTCGTTTTGTCTTGTGTTGTTACCTTCCTAGTCAATTCGTTTCGATTAGTTTCCCAGTCGTTTTGTTTCTTCCTTTTTCCTTATTATGTTGTGTTGTTTCCTTCCATCTCCATGTCAAGTCGTTTTGTTTCCTAGTCGTTTTGTTTTGGTTTCCTATTCATGTCGTGTTGTTTCTTTGTTTTGTTATATTAAAGTCACTGTGTTGTAGCAAGTGCGACCGCTTCCCTCAGTCCGCTCCGTGATCCGTGGCACAGGGGGAGTCTGTTAAAGGCTTGGGACCTCAGTCAGGCTCCAGGGGGCGCTGTGCTGCCTGTGCAGTAGACAAAACGTTATTGTTTATTTACAAATGAAACCTTTTCCATCGCTCTTTTCCACCTCATCCAAGATTTTGTAATATCTGGGTTATTGTTTGTTGAATAAAATGACAATTGTAAAATTAAATACCACACAACAGCTACCACGAAATGACAAGTTCGTCCCCCTTCTACTGTGACAGTGTCATCGTTTGCTGATGGTGTTCCGCTTAAGCTCTATATGGATACTGTGGTAAAACCAGTGTAATGTGACGCCTCTCCTGGCATTTGCTTTTGCTTTAGTGCACACATCTCCAGGCCTTGCTTCTCTGTGACCGAAAGCCATGATAGCGCCTTTGAGCTGTGGCTCCAGTCGTTTTCCTGAAGTGTAGCAGTGACTGTGGAGGAGAATTGACTACAGAGCGGTGTCTGGAGATTGGGAGAAGTGTTTGGAGGGAGAGAAAGAGAGAAGGGGTGGGGGTGGGGGGGTATATAACAAAACCGAGAGCGAGAGATGGGCGAGGGATTGGGAGTGTGTCTGGGTCCCTTGACAGAGACAGATGGAGTGGGAGCCACCAGATTTACGGCAGGAAGCAGTTTATAGAACACTGTCAGAGGGGAATAGGGAGAGTCGGGGCCTGGAATCGAGGACTGGAGTCAAAGCCATCAATCTCCCGACTACAGGCTCCATCAGACAACAGAGCGGCCGGCTAGGTTAGCGCTCACAGAACATCAGATATTAATACGGCACGCCGCCTACCCCTTCTTTCTCTTCCCTCTCCCTCTCTCAGTGCACTCAGGAAGGCCTCTGTGTTGTTAAATCCCATTTGTGAAAGGAGCTCTCCAGCATTTAACCCTTTAACACTGGCCTTTATATATACCTTCACTGCCCTTCTCAAAAAAATGTGGAGATGGCTCACGTTTGGCAAATTCACTCCATTTTCCATCGCTCTCAGTAATGAGGGTTCTCCAGGTTCTTCACAAATCCCATTTGCAATACGTTTTGGGTTGTAATCTTTCCTCCCTCTCCCTGTTCTATGCTTAGCCTCCAGGGTTTAGTTGGGATCACACTGGTGCAGTACACCATGCCCTTTCCAGTGTTTTCTATGTGTAAACACATTCCACTGTGAGTCACCAGCCTCAAACCAGGGCAGCCAGCCTCTCTGTGTCAATTTGGACATAGAAAACTCTGGCATCTATGTACCTTGGTATGTGCTGTGTGTGTGTGCGTGTGTGTGTGTGTGTGTGTCGTCTCTGAGTTTCGCCACTGCTGTGTGTACACGAGGTCAGAGCATGTGAAGCCCATGCTTGTAAACAATGTTTTGAATCATTGATTTGACTTTACACTCAATACGTGAACTGATTCACTCAATGAGTCGACTCTACACTCACCTCTTCGTGTAAGTTCCTCAAGCGTCCAAACACCCCACAGAGAACCTACTTTACAAAATATTTTATAACACCAAACAATGACTCAGTTTGTTTCTTGAGCTTTGATTCCCAATGTGTGTGAGATGAGGGCGGTTACAAGGTTGTTGCCCTGTTGTCCACCACCCCCTGGTCACAAACAAGAACCAGTGAATCGCAACCACCACACCCACCTCTAGTGAACAACTGTGTCACATACACTAACTGATTTTCTGCTGGAAACCTGCACTGGTGTTGGTTTGGAAACAAGGGTTTTGTCTTTTGTTTTCTTTCAACACTATGGTAGGATGGTTGTTTGTGTGTTAGTTTAGCTGAGTTTTGTTTGTTGTTTGGTCAGGGTCTCTTCTGAAGTTGTACCGGCGTTTTTGTCTTGTCCAGTTTCAAAAGTTAAATAAAGTAATCAACTTTTTAAATCAAATTTTGAGCACTTCCTCTTTATCTGAATTCTTCTCATCATACACTAGCTGTCGGTGGTGTCTCCTCATACACAGTCAGGGCCCCCTTTCCCCCAGATGAGGTTGTAACAACATGGAGTAATGGATAGAAGAAGATAAGCTTCAATACTCGTTCCTGGCACCCAGACGGTGGAATGAAGTTCCATTGGCTGCTGGGAAATCTGATTCTCTTGTAGTTTTCAAACACAGCCTGAAGACCCACTTGCTTTTGAGGCTCTTAGGTGAGCACTAGTGTAAGAATTCATAGAAATACATTGTATCGGGTGAATAAATCTATTTTAAAGTAGTTTATGTAGTGTATAACTGTAATAAAAGTCTTAAAAATCATCTTAACCACAACCTACACATACTTTTGGATACAGTGTTACCCTCAAGAACAGAACAAATCCATCACAGTTTTCTGCAGCTTTTTTCCTGAAGGAGATAATAACGAATGCAGCGCCCAATAAACTTCACTCACCGTTTTCACACTGCTTCATTTTTAGGTTATTAATACTTGCACTTACACTGTGCTTAAATCTTTTTCCTGAGTGTGAGCCCTGGGTCCTGTTCAGAGGGAGTTTACACTCTAACCTGTTTGTTCTAGAATACAAACTCTGACCGAACACAAAGCACATTTCTAAGTCGCTGTGGATAAGAATGTAAACATAAATGTGTCCTGATCCGGTTTATTTTCCAACCCTCCTTAGATCCAGCGAGTTCAGGAGGTTCTTTAAAATCCCAATTTACAAATATTCTGTTTAGTTATATTCAGTGTCCCTCCCTCTCTCCCCACATCTGTCTATTTCTGGCCTCCCAGGATTAGTTGGGATTGTTCACATGGCTGTCATTTCCAAATCCAGTCCATTTTCCAAGAATCTTGGAAACAACAGCCAACGTCTTTGTTTTGAAGCGTGGACCCTGAAAGAACCATGCGGAAGGCTGGTTTAACAGTGGGAAACGATGTTAAAGGACCTAGTGAACGTATCGGTGCAATCCCAACTAATCCCTGAGGCCAGAAATAGAGAGAGTGAGAGGAAAATAAATAGGACCCAGAATATGTTGTAAATGGGATGGAATGTATTGAAGCTGGAGAACATCCATTGCTGAGATTGTTGGGAAATGGCTCCATGTCTTGCATTTGAGAACCAATAGGGGTTCCTCTGGATATTTCCCAGTTGTTGCATCCACCCAGGTCATCACTATGTAAATTGGAGCAGCCGGCGTCCCTGTGTCTTTTTGGGTAGATATTTCTGGCCCTGGTGCCTCTCTGAAAGTCATGGAGTCATTGCTGTTGTGTCCATATCTAGTTAAATCTGGTCCTGTAACATCCATAGAATCTGTACTCACAGTTTATCCAGGTCTGTGTAGTCAGTGTTTCTTTGCGAGTCCACAGTTGTATATGAAGGACATGAAGATGGCTGTTGTTGTCATATCTAGTCCATTTAACAACATCAACCATGGTTCTATAGGTTCTGAAGGTTCCTTAAAATCCAGTTTACCATGTGTTATGCATTCTGTGCTTGTCCTGCCTCTCTCCTCCCTCTCCCTCATCTATTTCTGTCCTCCCGGGTTTAGTTGGGGTTGGGATTGCACTGATGCCGTGCATCATGTCCTGTTCTATGTTTTCCGTGGCCAAGGTTGCAGCCACACTGGTCATCAGTATGTAAATATGTTCCTTTCTGTCAATCACTGGCCACAAATTGGGGCAGCCAGCGTCTCTGCATTTTTTTTTTTATATTATTTATTTATTTTGGGCGGAAATCTCTGGCCCCAATTTTCTCTCGGGAAGACGCACAGACATTTCCAAATCCAGTTCATATTTCCAACACACCTCACAATGACGTTTCCAGGGGGTTCAGGGGGTTCAGGAGTTTCCTTAAAACCCAATCCTGACACGGTTTTACGAGATGTATGCCTTCAAATGTCCATAGAGATAAACAAAAAAGATGATGTGGAGATTTATTCTGATCCCTAATCTGGCTTCTGATTGGCTGCTAAAACATTATCAGCACCAAATAAAAAAAGTGCAATAAACAAACACTTCTGAACTTAAACACAACACACTGCAGGCTCTAATCTTGTGACTGTGCAGATACAAGTTCAAAGAACAATACAGAACAACAAAGCCAAAGCCGGACAAAACAAACTCATGCAATTACACCACTGACGCTAATCGCGTTAGCGGCAAGCTATCCTCAGGAGACCTTCCGTCCGAAGGGGCCCGTTCAGATCCGAACGACTCGCAAATTAAACTTCACTCAAGCCAATAAACATCAGAGCGCGAGGATGGATTTGCGAAATGTAACACGGGCGGAACCACAAACACCATCTGTACGATAATAAGCCCTGCATAATGAGCATGAATTCTAATTTAAAGAGAGCTATAGTAGCGCTTACTGTAATGTGATGGCAATTCTGTGACACTCAGTAAAGTAAGTGATTAAGACTAAGCTTAAGGCAGAATTCAGGTTTTTTTAAAAAAATATATAATAATAATACATTTAGGAGTTTCTGATCAGTTATTGTCATGTAAACACAGTATTCAAATCTGATTCATTCCTAAAGTGACTTAAACACAAATATAGACACTGCATTTAATTTCTAGAACCATCTGTGAACCTACCTGTGCCTTCTGTTACTATAAAGTCACCAAGCTCAATGCCAAGCGTCAACTAGAGGCTGCATGGTGTCAGTGTGAATTTGTACGCATCTGATGAATAGGGCATTCTCTGGAATCATACAGTGTGTACTAAATATAGTTTTCCCTTTGAGGATGTACACCATGATTATAACCCTAAGCCCTAAACCCTAGCCATACACTTAACCCCTGAATCCTAACGCCAATCTCAACCATAGCTAAGTTCCCAAAACATGATAAACATCAGGATTGTCTTTCCTCAGCAGTGCAAATATAACCTCGTCCTACAGTGCCACCAGTGGATGGGAGGTCACCTAAATATAATTGTAAATTAACTGCCAATCATGTAGAAGTGTTAGAAACATCGACACCTTTAATATGTTCTTCACACTCACACAGCTCTTAAACAAACATGGGTCCTTATGGAACCAGAAGTGGTTCTTCTATGGCATTGTTCAAAACCCCTTTAAAGTATCTTTATTTTTAAGAGTGGATATACACGTTCATTCTGGAGTAATGGGGTTTCATCCAGTACTTTGTGTTAAATCAGAGCCCCTAGAAACTCAGTATGCAAGTTTTGCAGAAGGCCATGCTTCCTCCTTGCGTCAATGTAGGTGTCAATGGACACCAGATTGAAAGAGAAGTGGAGTGGAACTATCCTTCTTCTCACAAAAGGAGAAGAGTGAGTTGCAGGAACAGCAGAAGTGTTGACAGGACTCATGGGTCCAGTAGGAGGAGGTTAAGGACCAGCTCTGATCCAGCACCAGATTTCAGTGATGTTCTGATTGAAGCTACCAAATCTTCACAGCAATGTTCTAAAGCAAAGAGGAAGAAACCTTGTCAGCAAAGCGTAACCTTGAGTCATTTCAGTCACCATTGGCAACGGTCATCTTCACAAAGCTGGTCAGCGTCTGTTATAAAGTGCTCTCTTGGTATCACCACCGCCTCCACCACGACCTGAAGCCAAAAGATGAGATTAGCCCCAGATTAGTCGATTAGATTGTGATATCTGAACAGCGGCGTTGCAGTTTGACCTTCTGACTCTGCCACGCCGCGTCCAACAGTCCACCGTCATGTGTCTGGGTCCTGAGCCAGGCCTGTAAACCCATGAATGCATGAACACTGGGACAGAGGAGTGCAGAACAGCGACTGGCACGCCGCGTTATTCCTGGCAGAGTGATTTATGGCCGAGGTGAAGCGGTGTTTTTAGACTGAGCTGCTGCTGGAAGACACGCAGGTGTTAATGAAAACGTTTTGCCAACATGAGGACCATTGACTCCCCCGGTGGGACGCATTAAGGCTTCATTTGGGAGCAGGAGAGCCACTTAGAGCTCATTCCAAAGCGGAGGGAAAGTGGAAATGTCCTCTTTGATGGTGGGTTTTGTCCCAATAACGACATTTTATTTAGCTTTAAAACCTGGCCCTGTTCAATCGGCCAGACATTGACTGGACATTAATGGTTCCCTCAGTGTCCATGAAGTACCTGCTGCTTTCTGACACCTGTCTATGGCTTTTTCCACTTTCTGCCGCTGTGTATGAGGCGCACATGGTGCAAGAAGCAGGAGGAGGACCTGAAGGAGAACAGGATTAGGGGGGTTGTAGTTCCCCTCTGAAGTGCTTTCAGTGTAATCCTATTATTCTGGGTCACTCTGCTGTGCTCCAATTACGCTCCACCATCCCAGCAGCCTCCAGCATCCACCGTGTCGCCACAGCCATTAAGGACAGGACAAAGAGAGCCGTGGACGAGGAAGGAGATCTAGAGGAGGATTGTTCCAGGAGGAAAGTCAAACCTCTGTCCATGCTCAGCGATCTGTGGCCCTCACTTTCCCTCCCAGGGGGGACTGGGACTGTGGTTGAGGTTGGGGAAGTTGTGATTCTGTGGCGGAAATGCAGAAAACATGCTGAGTTCTCAGTTTATTGGGGACAGTTTTGTTTCCATGAACTTGGGTTTGCGGGGAGTACTGGAAAACCTTGTGGTCACCCTCAGCTTCATCTGTCAATGGGAACCGACCCCTGTTGAGACCGCTGTTGACCGTGGTTAGTCTGTGGTAACAAACAAGTGACTGGGCTCAGACACACTCTCAGTCTTTGAATCTAGATTAAAAACCTACCTTTTCAAACAAGCGTTTGGTTAATCACTCACTTTCAGGTTATTCCTTCTCTATTGGTGTTAGAGCTGGTTTTCACATTATCGCCACTTTGTATTAACCCTGTCATATGACCATAGCTACAGCTCTTTTAGTTAGTTTTCTGGTAACCGCCAACACACTGTCTGCTGCTGGGTTATCTTGTCTAACCTGTGGAAGCTTTTATTTCGCAGGACTGTTCTTTACCATGAACCTACTAACCTCTGTATTTTTATTTGTTCCCTTTGTCTGGTTTTCTTTCTCCTGTCTCTCATGCTTTGAGATGTCCTGCTGCTCTCCAGGTGTTGCCCTGATCCAGCCCCTGACCCTGTGTGCCGTGCTTGGCCGTGCTGTTTTATCTCAAATTAACTCTGCACCTACTTTTACCTCCCACGGAATCACTGATCCCCTCCTCCTTCCTCAGACTCACGTATCACTAATATACTACATTCACATTACTATAACCCCTTCATCTGTCATCAGTTCACTTTTACTTCTGTTCTGTTCTCTGTTGTGTCTCCGGTGTCGACCCGAGGAGGATGGCTCCCCCGTATGAGTCTTGGTTCCTTCCAAGGATTCTTCCTCATGTGCTGAGGGGGTTTTACCTCCCCACTGTTGCCCCTGGCTCGCTCATAGAAGGCTTGGATCCGGATCTCTGTAAAGCTGCTTTGTGACGACTTTTTGTTGTGAAAAGCGCTATATGAATAAAATATGATTGATTGAAGTGACTGTATCATGAATTTGCTGGGGTCCTTTCAAATGGAGGTCTGATTTTTTATGCCTGTACCCGCCCACTCCAGCCTCAGGTTACGCCTGCACCCACAACTACCGCATTCATGTGATACCAGCCAGCATCTGCATGCTTTGACCTGGATTAGTGGTTGTGCAGACGGGTCCATGTTTAGATCGGCTGTTCTTGTCGGCACCTACCTGCTTTTAATGCGTGATGGTATAATCTGTCCTGCCTTGTTTAGGACACAAACGTGGGCCATGGTTGATTGACTTACAAACAGATGGTATGTCAACAGGCCATGAAACTGAGCTGTCTTCAACCTAATGGTTTACATGTTCTAAGTCAATAAAAGTGCAGTTCAGATATGATTATTGGTTTGAGGGACTGAATCTGGACTCGTTTTTTGTTGATTTTTTTTTATTCATTTCATTGTGTGACAGCGTCATGATGAACGGACCAATATAAATGCTCAAATTACCTACAATATTATATTTTTTTACATTGACTTCCATTGAAAGTTAAGAAGGTTGTTCCTTTTCCTGCAAAGCTGCTACTTTGGGAGATATTTTAATTGGGCCACAACAATTTATATATTATTTATACACATACAGTACCAGTCAAAGGTTTGGACTCATCTTCTCAGTAGTGATTGGTGGTTTAGAGATGTTAACCAGCCCCTACCTCTGCACAACACAAGTTATGGTCTCACACACATTAAGAAGGGTGCGGTTCTACATATTAACTCTCGACGAGGCCACAGCTGTTTACTGAAAACCGTTCCAGGTGACGACCTCATGAAGCTGACTGAGAGAATGGAGAGAGAGTGTGAAGCTATCATCAAAGCCACAGGGGGCTACTGTGAGTCTAAAGCATAGAACATTTTCTGCATTGTTTAACGCTTTGTTTTTTACTACATAATTCCATGTTCTGTCATAGTTTTAATGTCTTCCACATTCATTTACAACATAGAAAATAATAAAATAAAACAGAAAAGACATTGAATGAGGAGATGTCCATTTTCTTTTGACTGCTGCTGTATGTTCACAACATGTGGAAAACGGCTCCAAAAAAGGAAACCCTCCCTGAGTGAGTGTCCAAACATGTGTGTGTGTGTGTGTGTGTGTGTCATTAATAAGTGCACTCTGATTAAATAATGCTAAGTTATTACAATGATGCCCATATGCCAATTAGATTCAACAGAACATGTTGTAATTAATTTATTCATCAATTTATTCATTATCTGTAACTCTTATCCAGTTCAGGGTGGTGGTGGGTCCAGAGCCTACTTGGAATCACTGGGTGCAAGGCAGGAAAACTCCTCTGAGGGGGCACGAGTCCTTCACAGGGCAACACACACTAACACATTCACTCACACACTCACACCCACGGACACTTTTGAGTCTCCAATCCACCTACCAACGTGTGTTTTTGGAGCGTGGGAGGAAACCGGAGCACACACCACACTCCTCACAGACAGTCACCCAGAGGAAACCCACGCTGACACAGGGAGAACACACCACACTCCTCACAGACAGTCACCCAGAGGAAACCCACGCTGACACAGGGAGAGCACACCACACTCCTCACAGACAGTCACCCGGAGTGGGACTTGAACCCATAAAATCCCACCTGCCATTAATTGCATGAATCACGCAGAACCTTCAGTTTCAACAACGCTGCTACCACGAGAGTACAACTACTGCAGAGATGTTGTTGTCCAGAGAAGCTGCTGGTCCTAGAAGTCTCTCCCCTACAATAAATAAAAGTCCTGCTGATGTTCTCATGGTGTCAGAGCAGGTCTCATCGCTAACGGCGTCTTCTTTCCATACACTGACACATTACACAGATTAGCGTGATGGAAGACGTTGGTAGAAATGATAAATGCCAAGCCTTATTGTCCTCTTGCGTGTAATGGAGCCTTCCCCACACCGAGGTAAGGCTTGCTATGAAGATATATGGCATTTAATAACTGTTGTGCCTCGGAGCATATTACCCGTCCATTTTTTTGTGTTTCTTCCTTTTGTGGCAACTGTTTGTCGGCTTCTTCTTTATAAACCTGCCACAGCACATCAGCGACTCATAAACATCATCATTATTGAGTTTCTGGCACTTCATAAGAAGTTGAAATGGGAGAGAGGCCGTTCTCAGGGGGTGACTGAAATGACAAAGCGAACGTCTGGTGTCTGCGGATGTGAAATGGTCTTAATCTGGGTCTGTCTTAATGCAATAAGAGGTGATATGCTAGAGCATGCTTTGCGACGGTAAATGCCGTTAGATCTGTTTTAATGGGGCTGTAGCTAAATGTTCTTTAACCCTTCCCCCCAAATTATTTCATTTCCACAACGGTTCTGTCTCTATATGAACAATGAAATGAAACATGGGTACACTAGGACCTGGGGGGCTGCTGCTGTTACTGCATGGCCCTTTGACGCCATTGTCTATTGGTCTGTACTGCTTTGTTGAAAGAATACACACGGTGTGTGCGGGGAGAGACACAGAGAGAACACGCCACACTTCTCACAGACAATCACCTGGAGGAAACCCACACAGACACAGGGAGAACACCTCACACTTCTCACAGACAATCACCTGGAGGAAACCCACACAGACACAGGGAGAACACCTCACACTCCTCACAGACAGTCACCTGGAGGAAACCCACACAGACACAGGGAGAACACCTCACACTCCTCACAGACAGTCACCTGGAGGAAACCCACACAGACACAGGGAGAACACCTCACACTCCTCACAGACAGTCACCTGGAGGAAACCCACACAGACACAGGGAGAACACCTCACACTCCTCACAGACAGTCACCTGGAGGAAACCCACACAGACACAGGGAGAACACGCCACACTCCTCACAGACAGTCACCTGGAGGAAACCCACACAGACACAGGGAGAACACCTCACACTCCTCACAGACAGTCACCTGGAGGAAACCCACACAGACACAGGGAGAACACCTCACACTCCTCACAGACAGTCACCTGGAGGAAACCCACACAGACACAGGGAGAACACCTCACACTCCTCACAGACAGTCATATGAACAATGAAATGAAACATGGGTGCACTAGGACCTGGGGAGCTGCTGCAATTACTGCATGGCCCTTTGACGCCATTGTCTATCGGTCTGTGCTGCTTTGTTGAAAGAATACACACAGTGTGTGCGGGGAGAGGGCGTAGTGAGTTTCCTGGTGGTGGGTGTCATTTCAAGACAAAAAATAAAGAAAAAAACATTAATTGATGCCTGTTACAATCTTTGAACCAGACTGAAAAGCCACTGTTGAAATAGCATTATGCAGCAGAGGAAACCTGTTATTGATGAAGGTAAAGTAAGCTCCTGAAAAAGCCAGTTAAAATGTTCCTGCATTAAACTCTGCAGTATTTAGAGCAGACTGAGCTGATGTTATTGTTCTTTCCTGAGGTGAGGGCTGTGTATTTTACAGATACCTTTATAAAATCAGTTAATAGCTGTTCACAGATTTGTGTTTCTGCCTGTAGATGGATATTCAGATTTCTTGTAAAGCAGCAGCTCCTCGTGGCTTTGTTTAATCTGAGGCTATTACCCCTAGACACCACTGTTTAAAGCCCTGGTGGCAATTGGAATTGTTTTGGCAGTGAAGTTAGTCTCCATTATTATTAAGGACTTAATTCTTCATGGTTCTACACCGTTACTGTCCCTGCTCCAGTGTTAGAAACCACACCCTGCCTGTTTTAATCGGTACGATTGACTCGTTAGAAGAGTTCTGGTGAGGCGGTTGGATGATGCAGGGCAGAGGCGGCTCAACCTCCTCACAATCAGATACAAAGAGCCAGAGCGAATATGATGTAAACAGAAAAAAATGTTTGGTGCCGTACACAACCCTTCTCTAAAAGGCTCTATATAGAGTCATCCATAGCACACTGAATCTGATTTATGATTTATTTAATTATACAAAGGTCTCCACGTGTTTATGGTTCTGTACGAAAGCATGTTTTTAATAATGAACCCCTGACGAAGAGTAGTTCCCACTGTTTAGGGCCGTGACCTGTTTTTCCAAGAAGAAGAAGAAACACATTCATTGATCCCCGTGGGGATGTTTCTTCTCTGCATTTGACCCATCCGTGGCGGTGAACGCACAAACACATACTAGGGGCAGTGAACACACACGCAGACGGGGCAGGGGGCTGCAACCAGCTCTGCACCTGGAGAGCAGTTTAAGGGTTAGGTGCCTTATTTAAGGGCATTTCAGCCGTTTTTTTTTTTTTTTTTTTTCTCTTGTCGGCCCCAGGAATTGAACCAGTGACCCTCTGGACCCTCTGGCCTCAAGCTCGCTTCTCTTCTTAAGGCCACGGCTGCCCCCAGTAGGCTACGGGACCTAGGGTCCCTTGGTAGTCTGCCACCCAAAGACTGAAGAGAGCAAACCCTGCATAGCTTCACAGCTCAGATAAGATCACGTTTAAATGTTTGAGGTCAAACTGAAAACAAGAAAAAATAAATAAATAAAAAACATCAGAAGCCACAGGAGGACTCTGAATGGTTGGGATATTGTTGAATTTGAATCCTTTCCCAAAACATTTCTTATACAATTAACTAAATGAAAGTGGCATGAACAGCCGAAGCCATCCATTCACCGGCTTTAAAAGAGTCGTCCTTCAGCGTGTGAGCTCTCCGTACATGTGCAGAACCATCCATTTCATTCTTATTGTGGCTGAAATCGAAGGACACTTTTAGTGTTTTCTTTGCACTGAATGTCATTCTGAGAAGCTCAAGGCTAAAGCTGGAACATGCTGAGGTTTATTTATTCAGCTCCTTTCAAATAGTCAGAGTTAGTGTGTCATGCGCAGGAAAGATTACTGCTCCAATAAACCTCAACGCAACCTGAAAACCAATGAAATTAATTGATTTAATTAATGTGTTACTAATTATTTGGCTGCTCTGTGAAGGACTGGCGCCCCCTCCAGGGTGTGTTCCCTCCTTGCGCCCAATGATTCCAGGTAGGACCCGGACCCACCACAACCCTGAACTGGATAAGGGTTACAGAGAATGAATGAATGAATGAATGAATGAATGAATGATCCTAATGAATTTTCAGAATGAATTATGTCTCATTGAACACTACTGTGGCTTATAAAGCTACACAGATTATTTACAATACAGTTTAGTTACTTAGTTAAACTTATTTGTGAGACGTATGAGTAATAACTGGATTATAAGCGAAAGTTAAGCTTCAATGTATAACATTGATGTCCTAGTTATTACCATGTAATAAATAAGTAATTGTACCCATAAAAAGTAGGTAATAAAATGATACAATTGTGGAAACAATTTGTTCTCACCTTATAATGACTCCCTTGGCTGCTGTCCAAGGATAGATTTTTTTTTTTTTTTTTTTTTTGGGGGGGGGGGTGTAGGGTTGTTTACTGCTGGCCTCGGGCAACATTCCCTCTGTCCTGAATGTTAACAAATAAAAACAACAGCTTCCTCTGAGAAATTTACCTCCACTAACAAGAACACAGTCACGCAACAGTGAAGGACTCCAGAGATAAAGAGCAGGAAGCTGAATAATGCATAGATTCAAGGAAGCCATCCGACTGCATCAATTCCAGAAAGTAAGAAGCTATAGGAGCCTGTGTCTGCCACGAAAAACAAACAAACAAACAAACAAACAAATAAGATACGACCTTTCAGTATATCACAACAATCAACAAATGACTTGGCACTTCGTGTTCAGGACACGCTGTGTCATAAAAACGAGAGCACATTCCCTCTCTGCCTCAGGGGATTACACTCTAAAGAAGAGCAGAAATATGAAGATATATAATTATTTAAGTGGCTGAAAACAGGGCTTTAGAATAATCTGTAAGTGTTTGTGTGTTTATATAAATGTAATAGGAATTGCTCTCTTTAATTCAATATTTCATTTATTCATTCATTATCTGTAACCCTTATCCAGTTCAGGGTCACAGTGGGTCCAGAGCCTACCTGGAATCATTGGGCGCAAGGCGGGGAATACACCCTGGAGGGGGCGCCAGTCCTTCACAGGGCAACACACACACACACACACACACACACACACACACACACACACACACACACACACACACATTCACTCACACCTACGGACACTTTTGAGTCGCCAATCCACCTACCAACGTGTGTTTTTGGACTGTGGGAGGAAACCGGAGCACCCGAAGGAAACCCACGCGGACACAGGGAGAACACACCACACTCCTCACAGACAGTCACCCGGAGCAGGAATCAAACCCACAACCTTCAGGTCCCCGGAGCTGTGTGACTGCGACACTAACCTGTTGCGCCACCGTGCCACTCCTAATTCAATATTTAATGCTAATTAAAAATGTCTTGTTCTTGTTCTCTCTCTCCCTCTCTCTCTCTCTCTCTCTCTCTCTCTCTCTCTCTCTCTCTCTCTCTCTCTCTTCTCTCTCTCTCTCTCTTTCTCGCTCTCTCTATTTTACTATCTCTCCTTCACACTGATGCTCTCTCTCTATTTGATCTACATTCACACAAGGCACACACACATTCACACAAGGCACACACACACACACACACACACACACACACACACACACACACACACTACTGGTTGCAATAATGCAAACACATATTATCCCTCTATTGGCAAATATAAGACAATAAGGCAAACTCGCATGTACACACACACACACACACACACACACACACACACACACACACACACACAGGAGTATGCATTATTGCTGGCATTTGTGGAGAAAAGCAGTGAAGCCTAAAACTGTGTATTGCACAGAAATGTGTCGTAACCCCTCAGTGAACCCAGAGCTGTGGATATATCTCCAGCAGCTGTGTGTAACTGTGTTTATGTGTGTGTGTGTGTGTGTGTGTGTGTGTGTGTGTGTGCAGATATTAACGTTATGAATGTTTGTGTGGCGGTGTTTCCCTGGTTTAGCAGTGGTGCGAGGGGCAGGTCGAGTGCGGTGGTGAAAATGAGGAAAAGCTTATTGTCCCCCGGTTGCGGGCGTTTAGGCGGTTGACATTAATAAAGTCCAGTGAACGGCTCTTTTACCAACAGCTGTGGGACAGAAATGAAAATGACATCCCTCTTTTCTCTCTCTCCGTCCCTCAGTCGCTGCACAAACAGCCGGTCCAGCCTCCGACATCCATCGCAGTTCTGGGAATATCACATACGGACGTACCTGGGAACATGGAACTGTCTGTTCCAAGGATTCATACAATGTGTGCTAACTATAGCTCACCCTTTGACGATGACAATGTCTTTGTGTTTTTTTAAAGATAATACATATGATTTTCAAAACCCACACAACCCCCCAGCAGTGTTCTCCCCCTGTGTAAACGCCCTATTCAGAACGCCCGCTTTCAGCACCCGTTCCTTTAAATGATAATGATCCGCTCGCTGTTCACCCCGACCCCGAGCGCACAGCAGTGAGGAGCAAGGAGCAGAGGAGCGTTTTCACTCAGTTCTCTATCTTCTCCATTGTTGTTTTCTCCATTTTTACTCAGTGCTCTTATTTCTCTGCACTTGTTGTGTCTGATTTGATGTGTTATGGCTGATCGGGGTGTGCTTATTTTTCACCACTGCTTTGAATTCCAATTGCCTCAGCTGATGATGTCATAATGTGCTTGAAGCTGATTGGCTCTGTGCCTTTTAACCAAATCAAATTTATTTGTATAGCACTTTTTACCACTGATGTCACAAAGCAGCTTCACAGAATTCCAGTAAGACAAAGATTTGACATGAAATGTAAAAGTCCCCAGGTGAGCAAGCCAGGGGTGACCTATCCTCCTCTGGTCAATCTACTGGTGATGATAGTTAGTAGTCTGTGAGAACTTCAGTGTAGGGGCAGCTTCAAGGCACTTGGTGGTGGCTGGAGCGTGGGCAGTTGGTCTGAAGCATGGAGGAGGATCTCAAGAGTCATCCATCAGTGTCCAGACAGACAAGTGGGCACTCGTTTACTCGGAAAAAGGTAAAGGGATGGAATTAGTTTTGAACTGTTTGGTGTTTGTAAAGCAGAACATGTGAACATTTCCAGAGTGTGGCTAATGACTCCGGAGCATCCTGAAACACTGGCATCCCTCCGCTCCACCATCAACAAATCTGAGTGATCACGAGAAGCGGCGGGACGACAGCACCAGCGTCTCAGTTTACTATAATTCCCTGTGTCCATGGACCCCCCGGATCTACTGCCTTTATCTATGGGGGAGCATTAACTACCAAAAGATAAACTAAACAAATGAGCTTTGAAGATTGTGACTGTGTCTGAGTCCTGAACATTTTATGGAAGATCATTGCAGAGTTGGGGGGCTTTATAGGAAAAGGCTCTTCCCTCAGCTGAGGGCTTCTGTGATCTGAGTAAACGTGGCTCATAATAGGAAACAGTACCACATCGACCTGCTCTTGGCTTTTTTCTACAGGTTTCTCTCTTCTGGTTTTCTTTCTCTGTCTTTCTTTCATTATTTTTTGCTTTTCATTCCATCCTTCACACTTTTTTCCTCTTTCTTTATTCTTTATTTCATTCTTCTTTGACAAATGTACTTTCTCTGGAAAGTTGGGTTATATTTAGTCATTATCTGTTGGTTTTGCTTTTAGACAGTTTGCTTCGCAGTGACTTTTATTGTATAAAGCCTCCGCCGGAGCAGTGCTGCAGTGTTTTGTGGAGGACGTTCTATTTTGAATTACTCTCTTTTTCTATAGAAGATGTCTGACGTTCAAAAGAGCTCTTTGTTCTGTAACAGATCACCACCATTTATTTTCCCTCAGTGTTTGAGAGAGAGAGAGAGAGAGAGAGAGAGAGAAAGAGAGTAGGTTTGTGATGGTCTGTGCTGCCGTGTCCATGGAGACGTGTGTAATTCAGTTGACTGTGAGTTTATGATCCAGTGCAGTTTAGTCTAAAACCCTCAGTGAAGACTGAGTGGGATGGAATAGTTTATTTAATGTGACAGTCACACGGCTCCAGGGTCCATGAGGTTGTGGGTTCGAGTCCCGCTCCGGGTGACTGTCTGTGAGGAGTGTGGTGTGTTCTCTCTGTGTCTCCGTGGGTTTCCTCCGGGTGACTGTCTGTGAGGAGCGTGGTGTGTTCTCCCTGTGTCTGCGTGGGTTTCCTCCGGGTGACTGTCTGTGAGGAGCGTGGTGTGTTCTCCCTGTGTCTGCGTGGGTTTCCTCCGGGTGACTGTCTGTGAGGAGCGTGGTGTGTTCTCCCTGTGTCTGCGTGGGTTTCCTCCGGGTGACTGTTACATGTTGGTAGTGGATTGGAGACTCAAATATGTCCATAGGTGTGTGTGTGTGTGTGTGTGTGTGTGTGTGTGTGTGTGTGTGTGTGTGCCGCACTGCAAAGGACTGGTGCCCCCTCCAGGGTGTGTTCCTGTCTTGTGATCAATGATTCCAGTTAGGCTCCAGACCCGCGACTCTGAACTGGATAAGCAGTTACAGATAATGAATGAATGAATATTTGATTTTAAGAGCAGATCATCACCTAAAAAAATCATTAACAATTCAAGAGGTCTGTTGTTAGTTCACAACCTGCAAAGAGCTGTGATGTCAGAAACATCCCAAACCTGAACTCCCCACACCACCACCCAAGCACACACACACACACACACACACACACACACACACACACTACTTCAATCCCTCCATCCCTCATCTCTCTTCTTTTAAATCTCAACTGAAAACACACCTGTTTTCTCCTCATTTTCATCAGTTTCCTCTGGTAAACAACAGATTTGTTGTTCCCTCCTGTAAGTGTGTTTATTATGTTTATATAGTGTGTGTGTATAAATTAAACCTATCCTTACCATCCTTTATCAAAATACCTCCCCCAAACATCTGGCCAGGTGTGCACTGTAAAAGTTTAGGTCAATGGTGCTCGAATGAGTGAACGTGTGAGTGAATGAGTGAGTGAGTCAATAAATGAGTGTGTATGTGTGAGTGACTACATTAATGTGCATGTATGTGCATTAGTGGGTCTGTGTGTGATTATGAACGTATGTTTGTGAATGTGTGTGTGTGTGTGTGTGTGTGTGTGTGTGTGTGTGTGAGTGATTATGTATGTATTTGAGTGAATGAGTAAATGTGTATGCATATATGTACATTACTGTGTGTATGTATATGTGTGTGTGTGATATTATGTATGCATGTGTTTGTGAATGAGTGAATGCATATGTGTGAGAGAGTAAATGAATGGGTGTGTGAATAAGTGAATGTGTATGCATGTATGTACATTACTGTGTGTGTGTGTGTGTGAGAGAGAGAGTGAGTTATCATGTGTGTGTGTGTTTGTGAATGAGTGAATGTATGTGTGTGAGAGAGAGTAAATGAATGATTGTGTGAATGTGTATGCAGACATTACTGTGTGTATGAGTGAGTGAGTGAGTGAGTGAGTGATTATGTATGTATGTGTTTGTGAATGGGTGAATAAATGAGTGACTGAGTTACAAGCCAGTTCTTTGAGGACTCTACAAATTAAATCTGATGACGTTATTTTGTGAATTGTTTTTTGGTGAAAGAGTAAAAGAGAAGAGAATGGCGCTGTGTTTCTGAGGAAGCTGAACTCTGACCTTGTTCAGATGCTGCAGTCAGAACGGAAGTGGGGAAAGTTTCTGGGTGACTCCAGACGCTGGCTCTGTAACTCTGCCTCATTAAAGAACCCTTCGGTATGTTCTCCTGCCCTTGTTCAGAAGTGGTACAGACACGCACTGCTCTTCTTATTAAATATAGCATTTTTAATGAGAAATAGATTATTATATGAAACATTCATTTGAAGAAAGCTGATATAGACTTATATTTTTTTTTGTTGTCGTTGTCGTCAATGTCGTTGTTCCTTATGTTTTCTTTTTGTTTTCCAACAGAAAAGCAGAAATTACATAGACAAGGTATTGAAAGCTGTTTGCCATCAAACCAACTCCCACTAAAAGAGCTGGGGGAGGGGAGAAATAAACAAAAAAAGGCGTGGCTGTATTTGTACATGGCGTTCCTGTAAAAGAAGCATAAGAAAGGACAGCTCATGTGCTTTGATGAGGCGGTAGGGGTTGGGGGGAGAGGGAGGAGGGGCTGGTGGAGGGGGGCGAGGCTTGGCACCGGCTGGTGATTTCTCTTCGTCGTTCTTGGCGGTAAGAAACGTGTACGGTGAGGGTGGGTGGGGGGTTCAGATCCGTGCGATTCCTCCCGTGGGTTGTGCTAGAGTCGCTGGGTCCGAAGCTGCTCCCCGTTGATTTTGCGGTGACCTAAGTAAAGCGTTTGGATTCAATGGCTAGACCAAGGCAATGTAGCTATTTACACAGAGAATATACATCTTTAAGTCTTCCGAATCAGGGCCAAAGTTCCAGGCCCCTCCCCGAAAATGGTTATCAATATTATTAGCATTTAATAATTTCTATGTTTTAAAATTCTCAATACATGCAGAGTACAGCGTGAACTGACAAAGCTTTCCTTCGGCCCTCTTCCCATGACCGATGGGGTGTCACTGACGAAAATGGGTGTGGTTTTTGACAGGTTTAACACCTTCTGGAAATGGTTAAAGGGATTGGTAACAGGTAACAGGCACTTAATAAGACCGGATAAGAAGAATAATTATAATAAAAGCAATCAGAATCAGGATGACGCAGTGTTCCCTCTGCCCCCAACACTAAGCTACTTTAGCGCTAGTTTTCCCAGTCGAGCCTCATGGGTAAAAACAAGCAACCAATCGGAGACAGGGAAACCTGAATTGCACTGAGGGGTAAGAGGTATGCAAAAGGAAAGCATTTTAAAAAGAGACTCAAGGACATCTCTCTGTCCTGACAATTCTAACCCAGCCTTGTGCTGGCCTTCAGCAATTAACCAAGGAATAAGAAACGTATAGGAATCTGTCACAGAATAAACGTGTACAAGCCTCTCTTTATTCATCATCTCTCTGGGAAAATGTATGGCTTTATGTCAACCTCTTGCAAAGTGGGACCCAATGACCCTCGACAAAGGTCTGTCCTCGGTGAGAACAGGGTTAGAAAGAAAGAAAGAAAGAAACCAAGAAGAGGAAAGCAAAAAATATATATATATATATTAAATAAAAAATAATAAAAAATATAAAAAAAAAAAAAAAAAAAAGCTGGACACATTAGCAGTCACAACGCTGTACATTTTGCGAAGCTAGCATTGATTGTTCATCTGGGATGGAGGAAAAAACACCAGAGGTATCTGGACAAACTGGATTCAGCTGCTGTCACTCACGCTCCAATGACACATCCCACTAGCATATGGCGGTTAGCGTTAGCATCAACAAAACTAGAGCTATAAACAGCCGACTGTGTTTTAGAGCAAATGTGAGCCCCCTGCCTCAGGTCGTCACTCCACCCCCAGCCATTTGCACTCAGAGGGATGGTCCGGGGTCAGATGAAAAGGACACTACACGCCTAAATACTGCGACGTACGTGGACCAAAGTCTGCTGAGACTGCCCAAGTCTTCCAACTAAAAGATGAAACCTCTGGTCTGCTTTGTTACGTCGTTAAAAATGTTACCCAGTAAAGAATGGCAGTTTCGAATGTACCTTTGTTCCCTCTGAGTAATGTCAAGGCCTCTTTGTCACCGGATGTAGATTTTAATGTGATTTTTTTTTTCCTCTTTATCTTTTACTTTTTTTGTTAATGCTCCATTAGGAAGTGACAGACATGCTCGGACAAATATGGTACAGTCATGTTTCTTGTTTTTCTCTTTTGCTTTTTCTTTCATTAGTCTTCTTTCGTGAACTAAAAGGCTTCACCTCTGCATCATATTCCTTTTTTTTAAGTTTCTTATTTAACAATTACACTTACAAAGTTGTTAATAGTACATCAAAAAGCTGAACGCAAATAAAAAGGTCCCGAATGAAAAAAAGGAAAATAAACAGGGATTGTTTCTGTTTGTTGTTGTTGTTGTTGTTGTTGTTGTTGTTGTCGTTCTTGTCTTTTACCGAAATGTTACCGTAGGTTTCCTCGGTCAAATCTCCTGGCTTTTTTTTTATCGATCTCAGCAAAGTTTGGTAGTCAGATGGTCCGACTGTTTCAAGATCTCTGTGTTGTACATGTCCAGTGCATGGTTGACGCGGATCATCTCGCTGTTGTTGAGCTTGAGCCGGTGCTTGAGCATACAGGAGAACAGGTCCAGCTGGGGCTTCCCGGGGGCCACGGGAGGGGCCAGGCGGTTAATCCTCTCCCGAATGTCCAACAGCAGCAGCATGATGGAGGAGGAGGAGTAGAACTGGGTCCCCTGCGTGTAGGACTGGTTGACCTGCTGCACCGCGCTCCTCAGCAGGTCGGCGTTGAAGCGGAGGCTGTAGCCGAACACCTGGATGTCGGAGATCTTGATGTAGATCTGCCGCTTGTTGGGGTCGGACAGGTCCACGGGGCCTTGGCCCGTGTCGTTGCGCAGGACCGTCGGCACCTTGGCTCGGCTACGCAGGTAGATGTGCACAGTCTCAAAGAAGGTCTTCCAGCGGTTGCCCAGAAGCAAGGTCCAGTTGAAGCATTGTGAATTCTGGAGCCGGACCTTTTCCCAGCGAGGGTATCCGTGCTCTCCAAAGGGCATGCTCCAGCCCTCTGAGTGGCTGCCACTGAAGGGGTTGACGTAGACGAAGAACATGGGGTCCATGCTGCTGTTCCTCATCTGGCAGATCTTCATGGACAGCCCCACCATCATGTGCAGGTAGTCCATGCGGTTCTTGTTGCTCTTGAGCGTCAGGGACATGCGCTTGCGCCAGCGCGGATCGAAGAAGGTCTCCAGCCGGACCTCATTGCTGATGAAGGTGGTGTGGATGTAGAGGCGCGAGTCCATCTTCTGCAGCAGGTACTTCAACTCTAAGTCCTGGAAGTCCAGGTCTGTCTCGAAGCTGATGAACTGCTCACTGCGCTCTGAATCCACGTTCTGCGGCTCGCAGCGGCCCCGGTACAGCTTGTAGCCCTTGTTGCACGAACCGCACTGCGAGATGTTGGCCAGGCTGCACATGGCGCAGCTGTTGTTGCCGCCGATCACGCAGGGAATGGGCCTTTGGCACAGGGTGACGCCCGTGTGGCACACGCAGGTCCTCTGGCTCTCCAGGAAGGTTCCCCAAAAGCCGTTCTCGTTGCAGTAGAGGAAGGACTGCACCCGGTTCAGCCACTGCAGCACTGATCTGGGGAAGAGAGGCAAGGAAAGAGACAAAAGTGGATAAAACGGTCCATTAATAATGCGCCGTTTAGCTCCCGTCTCTCGCTGCTACAGAGGATTAAGTAACCGTCACAGCCTGCTACTGTTTGTTACAGGCCAATCAGTAAAACGGATAATATATTCTATCAAAAGAAAGCCCCCTGTTATTTCCCTATGCAAATCGCGTATCCCTCTTTATTCCTCCCCCTCAGGGCACTCCCTCGTCATCCTGACAGTTCTCTGGAAGTTCTCCCCGCAGGACGGGAAGCAAGCAGCCCGCTCGAATGCCGATAGGAGCGAGCGTCGGGCTCAAGGTTACGCCGACACGGCGCTGAACCCAGATAGCGAAGACTGATGACCCCATCACTCTGCAGATCAGGGCGATCTCAAGCCATCGCCAATAAAACCATCAAGCAGCGAGCTGGCAGTTAAGGTGACGCTGGAAACATCCGTCACGCGGAGGCTGCGATTTTGCGCCAAGGCCGCTCAGGAGGAATTAAAGCCGAGGGTCACTGGCGCTTAAGCGATTATGTACCGTAAAGCCCCCTAATCGAGCCACGATTTCTAATTCCGATTCGGTCAACTCTGCTAATGTTGGCTTGAGAGTGGCAGAGCAAAAAATGGGATTTCTTCAAGCACTACATATTTAATGCAGTGTGATATAATATTAATATTGCCAATTATGTGGGCGAAGGCTTTCAGCTCATAATATACTTCATACCTTTCAGGATCTGGGATTAGTTTGAAAGGAACATGTACCGAGAGTGTAGACAACCCTTATATTTAATGAATTCAATGCACCCTTATTCACAGTTACGCTAATCCTCACAGAACAGCATTGACCGCTGGAATAAAAGAAGTTGCACATGGCTTTATAGACTCTACCCTCAATGCCAAGTGTTGGCCAGTTCCCCGAGCGCTCGACTGTGGGCCAGTGGATCTTATTAAAAACCACATCAAAAGCTACAGAGACCTGGTCAGCTAAATATTAGATTTCAGCTTTCTTCATGACCTTTTCAACTCCAGAACTTTCCGGAAGGAAGGCGTGCAGACAGGACCTTTCCTGGGATCATCCGGCAGCATGGGAAGAAGTATGGAGGACCATGAAGAATGGATAAACAAGATGCCCAATGCGGGAATTGAGGGAAATGAAAAATGTCTTGACCGTATTGAGGATGACCTTAGCTTTAAGCTCCTGGTTCAGTGCAGAACTGTGGTTCAAGACCGATCACTGTGTACCACACTCACCCAGTCATTCAGTCCACACACTCACGCAGTCATTCACACCACACACCTACCCTGTCATTCACGCCACACACTCACCCAGTCATTCACTCCACACACTCACCCAGTCATTCACATGAAACACTCACCCATTCACTCACACATTCACTCTCACCTGTGGACAGTTTCATACACACACTCACCCATTCACTAACACCACACACTCACCCAGTCACTCACACATTCACTCTCACCTGTGGACAGTTTCATACAGACACTCACCCATTCACTAACACCACACACTCACCCATTCACTCACACATTCACTCTCACCTGTGGACAGTTTCACACACTCACTCACCCCTGTGGACAGTTTCACACACTTGCCCAGTCACTCACACATTCATTCACACCACCCACTCACCCATTCACTCACACCTGTGGGCAGTTTCACACACTCACCCAGTCGCACTCACACTCATTCACACTTGTGGGTGGTTTCACACAGTCACTCACATTATCTGTGGACAATGCCAGATATTCACCCAGTCACTCACCCAGTCTCACTCACTAATGTTACTTTAAGTCATTTGCTGAGAATAAAGGCCTGTGACGTCTGAGCATCCCTCAGTAGTTTGTGACGGATGAGCTCTGGCGATGAAACCTGAGCACGGCCCAAACTGTAATTTTACGACTAGTGCGTTTCAGATTACGTCTGCGATTAAACGCGTTTATCTCAGAGAGGTCTGTTCGGAGGCTGGCGGCGTTTAATATCGCCTTGTTATATGTTGTTTGCGATACTCCAGCTGTGTGCCATTTAAAGCAGTGGGCTTATGATATGCTGCAGACCCCTTCCCTACCAATATGTGATTTTCCAGCAGCTTGCCACTTCCATTTTCCCGTTATTTATTTTTGCCGGAAAAGCGGAGTTTGCCACGGGGAACGGGCTGGAAATGACTGGAAATGAATTTCTGTTTGTTTTCACGACTCGCAGCACATTCCCGAGCTGGTAATGGGGTATCAGACAGCTTTCTGGTGCACGCCGCTGATGACATACATCATCGGAAGCACCATCCATATGAGAGCAGGGAGAAGGAGGGAGAAGAGAGGAGAGGAGAGGAGATGATAATGAGGGAGATGGAATCTCAGTTTTTTTTTTTTTTTTTTCTTCTCATTGGAAAGGGAAATATACGAGGAGTTTTTTGTTGTCAGTTCCATCTCTGCTACTTCACTGCTTTGTGCCACGAGCTTTGGATCCGCTGCACGCACACGGGGATGTGGCCAGGAATTAATTCCAGCAGGAATCATAAGATGTTTGGGAGCACTTTATTCGACAGTCCTTTATGTTTTAGATACTAACCAAGAAAGTGAGGGCGACCAGTGAAGTAGCACTGCTCTATAGTCACACTGTGTGTGCGTGTGTGTGTGTGTGTGTGTGTGTTTAATGTCACTGATGGGTTAAATCCAGAGACTCGATTAATCCCATTGGGAAAATTAAGCAGAAATGAATATGAATAAAATATTGCCTACTTCTTATTTGTTTTTCTTCTTCTACTTCTACTTCTTACTTTTGTCTTCTCTTCATTTTTTCTTCTTCTCCCTTTAACCTCATTTCCCTCACATCCTTCTTCAAATTCTGTTCATCTTTTACTTGTTCTCTGCATTTGCTTTTATTATTTTTCTTCTTTGTCATTTTCTTCTTCTTCTTCTTCTTCTTCTTCTTCTTCTTCTTCTTCTTCTTCTTCTTCTTCAACCTTGGTACCTTTCTATTCTCAGCAGTGCAATGAATCACCAGCTATGCTGCTGCACAGGTCACAGTCATCCATCCATTGATTCATGCATCCATCTATCTATCCATCCATCCATCCATATATCCATCCATCCGTGCAGTTGATAATGGAGCTGTACAGTGCATTGGGCACAGAGGACCTGTGAGGTTCATGACTATTAACTCTGTGAGGAGAGTTGTGTGGGTGTACTGCATGAACAAAAGCTTCATTTATTTCTCTCTCTCTTTCTCTCTCTCTCTCTCTCTCTCTCTCTCTCTCTCTCTCTCTCTCTCTCTCTCTCTCTCTCTCTCTCTCTCTCTCTCTCTCTCTCTCTCTCTCTCTCTCTCTCTCTCTCTCTCTCTCGTGCGCGCTCTCTCCCCTCAAGTCTGTGTCATTCCACCCACTGTTTATCAGGTACAGCTAATGACAAACGAGCACAATTACAGCGAGCCATCAGCCAGGGCAATAACCGTGGTCCGGAACTTTCCTCATAAGCAGAGACGCATAGACCGGCAGCACGCTTTGGTTCCTCGCTTAATTGCGGCTCTCTCTTTGATTAAAGACCACACTCCTGCTTTCCGCGCCCGTCCCACCGCCCCGAAATGCCAACCTCGATCTGGACCTTCACCTCCGACGCTGCGGTATCCTCCTGGCAATAACAAAAGCCTGCCGTGAGTCAGTGTTTCTTGCTTAGAGCTCGGGGAAAGAAGGTGTAGGAACTGTGAGGAAGGTGTAAGTCCTAATCTTTCAATCCATTCCAAAGACACAGAATCGTGACTTGAATATGGAGTTATTTTTTGCGCCTATAGTCTTCAGCTTGAACCAACAGATAAACAGACATCTCTAACCCTCTACAAAGGGGTAAACAACATCACTGGGTGCTTTTGACAATACACAAATACGCCTCCAATGTTTAGGTCATACGCCTCGAAAAAGAGCAACCCATGTATTTGTAACTTATCTACTATATGGTTGGAGTTATTTTATTGTTGCTAAACAAGCTCCCGTCCACTGGGGGCACTGTTGTGGGTCACTAAATGAACTCTCTGTTATTAACACAAAGAAGTATCACAGGAACTGTGCAGTAAACTGTTGTAGGAGAATGTAGGGTTGGGCTGGATTTTCACATTAATTACTGGCAACCCAGTGTAAACAATCAGGCTTAAAACCTCACTTTAATCCAGTGGTTGCCAAATATATTCTACAATATCCCTCTTCTGTAGATGAGAAAATGTTCAATACACTTGAATGTATTCTGAACAATGTAATTCATTTGGTAAGTCTCTTTCAAAGTAAAAATGTTGTTTATTAGAACCCCACTCCCTCCCCTCACTTTGGGAACCACTGTGTTAACCTCAATCTAACACTGAATGGAAAGTTAATCCCAGTATAAAAAGCTATAAACAGCACTGTGTTGAGTTTGTGTTCATGTAACAGTCTGGAAAACAGTTTACTGTGAGTGTATTCACTGAAACAGCACCCTCTGTGGACTGGAACTAACTTAGTGACTGTAAAAAAAAAAACTACTGTAAAAAAAAACTACTAAAAAAAGTTAGAAATGTAATGAATCTCTGGAATGTTCCATTTCTTAGTCTAGATATAACTTTGAAGATTATGTTGGTGTAGGTCCCAGGAAATGGTCTTCAAGCCAAATATGAATTATTTCACCTTGAGAGAAGGCTGTTTTATTCTACGTTCTCAAATAAATTTCAGGGTTATTTTATGTTCTTTTGAGAAATGAGATTCTTTAGGGGAACTCTGAGAAAATGGAAACCTCACCGTTGTTATTTCAGAGATGAACTAAAGAAGGACAGAGTCCAGGATGTGAGAGAAACATGAGCCGTTTTTACTTCTCTAAGTAACCACTCGGTGAAAAGTTCTTTAGAAATATGTGAGTGAGAAGCTGAAGGTACGTGTTGTGGGAAGAATCCTTGAGTTTCTAAAGAAGCAGTGAATGGGTGAAGATTTTTATATTGTGGGAAAGTTGTTCATCACTGCTTTCACACTGAAAATCTCTTCTAAATCATGGTTCTTTTAAAGGTCCAAAGAGGCTGTTCTACCCTTTGGAGCCTGGGTGTTTCGGAGCCTGTATGAGCACGTATGCTTTTATGTTAAGAGTAAGAAAAGGAAATGTTTAAACCCTGGCGCTGAACACGGTCTTGTTTCATGTTCGTGGATGAATGACTTTGAAGGTTTGGACGCAGTGCTCTCTGGAGTTTTAGAAACAGTGAAGTCTGTGGTGAAAGAGTTTGACCGGCGGAGCCGTTTGCCTGTCTCGGTTCTGCTGACGCCGCCCGGTGTCCTGTTGGTCATAAGCATGCAGAGTTGTCGCTGTGGATTCGCGGAGAGTTGACAGAGAGCGGGAGCTCATTCCGCTGTTTGCCCCGAAGACAACATTTTCTTGAAGCGCTGAAACGTTAAAGTTTATGCATCAGCTGTTTCAATCCGGCATGGCAGGGGGATGGTTTCTTTTTTTTTCTGAGAGGGAGGAGAAATCGCGAGGTCCGCAGAAGGGCATTAATTGAACAAAGGCCAGGGGATTGCTGAGTTGGACTTCTCTCTCTCTCTTTTTCTCGCTCTCTCTTTCAGTCTGCAACTTTCCATTCCTTGCTGCAAAGTTGGTGCATAACTTCTAAACTAGCCAAGCTCCCAGATAAGGGAAGGTTTAGCCACTTAAACGGTTGAACACTTGCGAAAGGTAACTGCCAACTCTTCAAGTCCTGGACACTAAAATTAGCATCGGACAGTTTGGAATAAGGGCCTCATTGCAGCATCCGAGCGTTCTCATCCGAACTGGACTAGTGGCGTGGTCCGTCCTCAACTAGCCGCCATCAAACTGGAGGCGAGAGTTTATTTTTACCCGACTGCAGAGCGAAGCGCTGTTGCGTAACCCCTGCTCCTACAGTCCGAGGGGAACGTGGGGGCAGTTTGCTCCCAATAATGAGCCACTTGTTTCTGCTCAGTGTCAGCAAGAAACTCCTCCCTTAACAGGCAGCCATCCCTCTTTTCCTTGGTGCCAAAGAGCAGGCCGCCCGGGACCGGCTGAGTGACAGCCCTGCGAGCCCAACTACTTCAGCTCCCAGCTCCCGGTCTGTAGGCTCCACTCAGAGATTCTATATATACGCTAACGCAATTAGCACAGTGTGTGTGCTCCACGGTGCAACGGAGACACCTCGGTCAGCTTTTCTGGACTTATTTGCTTTCGTTTCAAGCCCCGGGAATGCAATTAGAGCATCTTCCAGGCCCATTCAGACCTCTAATTAAATAAGTCATGTCTTTACGCCTGAACTTTGCTTAATTGGGGAGTAGCCGAGCCAAGGCTGCGGCAGGGCGTCGGGGGCAGAATTCAATAAACACCAAAAGTAAAGACAGCAGAGCAAGCAGAGTGCAAACCTCTGTGATAGTGGACACCGCGTTGGCTGTTTTGATTCTAATAATTATCACTTAGCCTACATTATAGCCACCATAGCCTATAATAATCCCAGAGTATGACCCGAGTCCTTCTGCCTTAACCTCTGAAGCTGGCCTCTGCCTGCTGCCAGGTCAAAACATTCATTACACATTTCCATAATGTAAAAATAAATCATCCAGATTGCATTAATGTCCATTTGGGAACTGGATAATGTGCCACAGTGTTTAATAAGTCAGTAGTTAATATGTAATAACTAAATATAAACTTGCCAGGACACGTCTGCAAGGCCATACATTGTTTTGCACACTTCAGCTTGTATGATCAGTTCACACATGTACTGAATAAAATAAGCATTAATAATATGTTTAATAAGCAGTAGTTACTATATAATGTACGTTGCTGTTTATGTAGTTATTGGAGAAGCATCTTAGAATGTAGAAAGCATGTAATTAACCATTAGTTACTATGTTATAGCTAAATGTAAATGGGCTAAGATTTGTCCACAAAGCCATAGTACTTGTTATAGACTTCTATAACTACAGAATAAGTTAACAATTTGCATTATCTGTCTAAGTAGTTATTGCATGTAATAAATAATGTAGTTACAAAGTAATAAGCCTTAATAAGGAAAAAAGGTCTTTGGGTTTTCAGAGATTAAAATTTCAAACATTTTTAAATGTTTAAAATATTTAAAAAAGTTTAAGTATTATGTCTCTCAACTCTGGCCTATGTTAGCATCACATGCATTATTAAAATGACATCACATATCAATATATTAGTTATTTTAGTTATATTTTGCTACTACTCCCTGCAAAAGAGTTATTTGGAGCTGGTCTAAATTGTAAGCCAAAGCTCTCCAGCTGTGACTGAACTACAGTTGGACTCTCTTTCAGCTTCTTGAGGTGAAGATTCCAACGAGAACCATTTTGGAGTTCCTCAACTTGTCCCCGTAGGACAAAAGTGTCAAACTGCAGTCCCGGACGGCAGCAGCACTGTACGGTTTGTTGTTCTCCCAGCACCAGCTCTACAGCCCGTAATGAGCTGGGGAACCATTAAACTCTGTGGTGGTTTTCCCAAAAGGACCGAGTCTGATCCCCGACTGTGCAGACATATAACTTTCCGTCAGCAATATGGTGCTCAAAACTCTACGCGCTGGTTTCTAGGACCTGAATTAAGCCTGACCTTGTGTTAAACTTGAGCTCCAGTGTTTTGGAAAATGCCCATTAGTTTTAGTCTTTACTTACTTCTACATCTTAACCAAGTCACACAGTGTCAATGATGTAAGCATCACTCTTTATGAAGCATTTAGGAGATTTGAGGGCTAATTACGTGCCAATGATGCTAATATATAATATAAAAGACAGTTAATAATGAGCAAACATACTAATAACATACAGCAGACTGCTAACGACAACTAATAACGCACAAAAAAATGCTAATACTTTTAAAAAATTTAGTATGGCAAGTGTTAATGACATAATTAAATATTAATAACATGTATATGTAATATATGTAATAACATGTAATAATGTCAGAATTTGAATAAACCACATTTATTAATACAACAGAGACAAAAAATGATAATGACATGCAAAGTCCTAATAACGTGGAAATAATGCCATTAACCTGTAAGAGCATGTAATAGTGTTGATATGTTGCATTTAGAAGTTGATAACATGTAATAACTACTACATTAACAATGTAATATATTGTAAGAAACAGAATCTTTGTGAGTGTGAGGGGGAGTGATGATCCATGAGCTGCTTTGCATCATAAATATAAAGGTGTCCAAAATGGTTCTAAGAAGCAGTTGTAGAACATTTTTTGTGATTTCTTTTGTGGGTTCCCTTCAATTCTTGAAATCTGATGGACCTTCCCTCCATGTAAAAGTTCATACTCTTTTCTAAGAAGTGAACTGTTATTTTTTTGGAGAGTTCCTTGTGTTTTTACTAAGTTATCCCTTAACACTTAAATTCAAGATGTTGAAAACACACTCTGAAAGTTCTGAATTTAGAGTGTTTTTATTGGCCGTTACAAAGTTGTAGCAAACATCCCATTACCATGAGCACTCGTCTATTGAACATAACGTTATGGAAGATTATTCTCCTAAAAACAGTGAGAGGGGCATCAGCCTCTTGACAGTTGGAGTCAGTCTTGAGAGATTTGATGGGCATGCATCTTTGCAAATGAAGCTTTTCAGCAGCGTATGGGGAAGAGGGGGGCTCTCAGACTTTGCGCCGCAGTTTTAATGAGTTGCTGCGTTGTTGCGGCTGACGGTCAGGAGTTCTGAAAGGTTTGGTGCAGATCCGTCTCTATTAAACCCTGTTAAGTAGAGTGTTATTTCAAGACGGCGGTTATAACCATGGGAACCACTTCCAAGCCTTGCGTCTTTCTCCAGAGATTGTTTACAGGGAAGAGTTATTGCTCCAAATTTATTCAAATTGGATGCTAATTCCATGCTCTAGTTCTGGTGCGCTAAACTAGCCTCTGTGACTTTGAACTGTGGAAATGGGTCTATTTTTCTCCCTCACTCTCTCTCTTTCCCTCTCTCTCTCATACACAGGACTAGACTCTCTGGCCTTGGCAAATCAAACAGTGTTCCACCTTATAGCAGAACTAGGACAGAAAGTGGTGAGAGGATGTTTTTGTTCGTGGTTAAGGTTGGTGTTTACGCAACGTTAGAGCACCATGTGACATTATTCTTTCTAAAACCCTTAGAAACCCTTAGAGTTCATCCCTCTCTCTTCAATTCCTCATTTCCTTTCCTATATGCAACCGTCACCATCAAATTACCATAGTTCCTCAAATCAAAGTAGGAAGGTAATAAAGCTAATTCGTTTATGACATTGTAATAAGCGTGTAATAATATTTATCAACAAGTTTCTAAGTTTCAATATCTCTCTATACTCATTTTCTCTTTATATTCATCTCTCTCTCTCTCTCTCTCTCTCTCTCTCTCTCTCTCTCTCTCTCTCTCTCTCTCTCCCACCTCCTTCACCCTCTCTTTGTTTTCCTCTTTATTCTTTAACATCCAAGAATGTAGACACCTCCATATTAATTGATTCTTCTCTTTCTCTCACTCGCTTACACCTCTCGTTCTCTCTCTCTCGTTCTCTCTCTCTCTCTCTCTCTCTCTCTCTCTCTCTCTCTCTCTCTCTCTTTCTCTCTCTCTCTCTCTCTCTCTCTCTCTCTCTCTCTCTCTCTCTCTCTCTCTCTCTCTCTCTCTCCCCTCCACACATCACCATCAAACGTCCTTGATGTGTGCCCCACAGAATCCTGACTATGCTCTGCTTGGCTTTGATAAGGCTTCAGCGAGAACCTTGTCAAAGCCGGCGCCGAGGCGTGGGCGCGCTCCCTCCGCGTTAGAGACAGCTGACGTTCTCGCCTTCATCCGCAATAAACAAATATTTTATTTCATTTATTTTCACTCCCCTCTCTCTCTTTTCCTCTTCCTGATATGGGCTCGGGTTATTTTCTGACACGTTTGCAAACCTTTCACGCGACTCTCACTTCTTCAGCGCTTGATTCTCTCTGTTGTTCTTGGTGTGTGTGTGTGTGTGTGTGTGTATGTGTGTGTGTGTGTGTGTTTCTTTCCCTTTCCCTGAACATCCGTGTTCCTCTCTAATCTGCTTGTCAGGCCTGTCACCACATAATGCAGAGAGAAATGTTTGCTGTGTCTTAGATTAAGGATTTTGCCAAGCCTTATCTGCAAAAAGCCAGTCACCCTTCCCCTCCCCCCTCCCCCAAACAGCTGGAGTTCCAATGTGGTGGTACCTTTTTATATCCACTTTCACTGCTAAAGCAGTTTGTAATGGATTACAGGTACATCCTGTGCTGAATACAGCTTTCCTTGCAGGGCAGCACAGCTACAATGCAGGGAATGTGGGTAATACCAATGTTGTAATAACAATGTAATTATATTATTTAACATATGTTTGGACAATTTTATGTATATAAAGTTAAACTATATAAGGAAATGATATCTCAGCATTGACCAGACTTGGTGCTACACAATAAACTGGAAGCTGGGAGGCACCTGCTTTGTTAGAAATGAATACCAATGCAACGTTGGGAGGCTTAGGCTTATGTGCAGCTACAACACACAATCATAACAGCAGCTTCTATGGAGATGATGCCAGTGTTAACAATGACCAGATTGAAGCAGAATGTATGAACATTGCCCACATTTCTGCTGACGCATCATGTCTGCAGTGCTGTAGTGTGGGATGTAGATAAGACAGTAGACAGTTGTTAACATTTGGGAAGGTTAAGTCATGTTAATCAAGGTGAAATTGTCTGGCCATGCTTGACCACGTCTTTGTAGCATCACGACCGGCTGTAATAGCATCTCTGCGTCATTAAACCTGAAGCAAAAATTGCTAATGTGTACTGACATTACATCCACAGCCATAATTTAGCTCAGGCTATGACTAACTGCATGGGGCAGGTCTTCCAGTGGGCACAGCCACCCATCAGTGGTATTTTCCCCTATCTGCACACTTAACCTTTCCCATATTAATGTGGAGCCTTCATTAGATGTCAGAGATGGACACCTGGTGGTAGGGGAGGGTGGGGTGGGGGGGTGGGGGGGGGGGGTGGTAGGGGAGGGCGGGGTGGGGGGTGTGGGGGGGCAGCATCAGGAGCATCACTGAGATGTTCGTTTTACCTCTTTGTTAAATCTAAATCACCTGGAAATGTCCTTTAACATCAGCATGTTCAGAAGCACTGTACTTTTCTATTCAATAACACTTTATTTTAAAATATGGTTTGAACATTTGGACCCTCAAGTAAATCTAACTCTGACACTAAAACTTATCCAGACCTGAACCTCAGCTAGAATCTTACACCTGCCCCTGGATCTACCTCTTAGCCTAGTGTTACAGATAATCAGGGATCAATCTACTAATGAGTATCAGCTTTAAACGACCATCAAAACGAAGTGTGACCCATATCTCATATAGGAGACCCCTGCCCAGGCAAACAGTACCCGTCAAAACATGGACACACTTGATCAGGTTTGTTTTTTTTTAGTCTTAAAGATGGTTTGGATGTAAAGTTCTTACAGTGGGTTTTCAGTAAACAGTAGTCATTCAATGGTATTTCAGTGATATTTCAGTTGTCTTCCTGTAAGTCTTTGGTGGTCTTTCAGTGATATTTCAGTAGTCTTCAAGGAGGTATTTTAGTGGTCTTTCAGTGGTCTTCCAGTAGGTCTTTGGTAGTTTTTCAGTTGTCTTCCTGTAAGTCTTTTGTGGTCTTTCAGTGATATTTCAGTAGTCTTCAAGGAGGTCTTTGGTGGTCTTTCAGTGGTCTTCCAGTAGGTCTTTGGTTGTTTTCCAGTTGTCTTCCTGTAAGTCTTTGGTGGTCTTTCAGTGATATTTCAGTAGGTCTTTGGTGGTCTTTCAGTAGTATTTCAGTGATCTTCAAGTAGGTCTTTGGTGGTATTTCAGAGTTATTTCAATAGTCCTCCAGTAAGTCTTTGGTGGTCTTTCAGAGTTATTTCAGTGGTCTTCCAATACGTCTTTGGTGGCCTTTCAGAGATGTTTCAATGTTCTTCCAGTAGGTTGTTGATGGTCTTCCTTTAGGTCTTTGGTAGTCCTTTAGTAAATTTCAGTGGTCTTCCAGTAGGTCTTTCAGGGATATTTCAGTGGTCTTCCCTTTGGTGGTCTCACAGTAAATTCTCCAGTGTTAAATCAACACTATTAGTGTTAACTTAACACTGAGAGTGTTAAAGTATTACACTAACAGTGTTAATGGTGAATTTACTGTGCTTTCAGTGATATTTCAATGGTCTTCCAGTAGGTCCTTAGTGGGCTATTAGTGGTCTTCCTGTAGGTCTTTGGTGGACTTTTGGAGTTATTTCAGTGGTCTTCCAATAAGCCTTTGTTGGCATTTCAGAGATGTTTCAGTGATCTTCCAGTAGGTTGTTGGTGGTCTTCCTGTAGGTATTTGGTGGTACTTCAGTGATATTTCAGTGGTCTGCCAGTAGGTCTTTCAGTGATATTTCAGTGGTCTTCCAGTGGGTCCTTAGTGGGCTATTAGTGGTTTTCCAGTAGGTTTTTGGTGGTCTTTCAGTAATATTTGAGTGGTCTTCTAATCATGTTCCAATGGTCATTCAGTAAGTGTTCGGCTGTCTTTCAGTGACCTTCCAATGGACTTTGATTAGGCTTAGGTTAAATGGTCAGTATTATTTTACATCAGCTAAAACTTTAATTACTTCCAGTCAACCCCTGCCCTGTTCTAATGTGTATTATGTAAATATGTATTATTTTTACTCTGAGTCAGAATGTCCATGTTTTGACAGGTTCTGAATTGAACTTCAAGTCGGACCCCAACCCCTTCGCAGGACAACAACCAAGAGAAAGAAGGATGTTTTCCGTACATTGAGACCCACCTCTCTCTAGGCATCTGATGGTTGGGGTTGTGGTGGCAGCGCACGCTGAGGCTGAAGAGTTTGCGAGCCGTTCTCTGGATCTTCAGCCTCTGAGCCTCCAGGGAGCTCTGCAGCAGACGGTAGCGAGCCTGGAGATCCCAGTCACTGCCCCAGAGCAGGTGGACGCTGCTGACCGGCAGGAAGTGGGAGGCGGGCAGCCGCTTCAGGAATGACTTAAACTCGTCTATGGAGTGTTGAAAGAGAGAGCGTGGGGGAGGACAGAGAGGAGGGGAGAAAGAGGGAGAGATGGAGAGATGATTATTGCCAAAATCAACAAAATGTTAAGATTTAAAGGTGTAGTTTTTAACACTGGAGCATTATTTGTATACCACCTGGGGTCACTGTCTGTAAAAAGAGGGGTCTGTTCTCCCTGTGTCTCTGTGGGTTTCCTCTGAGTGCTCTACTTTCCTCCCACAATTCAAATGCACATGATGGTAGTGGAATGTGTGAAACTGTCCACAGGTGTGAGTGACTGGGTGAGTGTATGTGTAACTGGGTGAGTGTGTAAAACTGTCCACAGGTGTGAGTGTATGAATAACTGGGTTAGTGTGTGAGTGACAGGGTGAGTGTGTGAAACTGTCACAGGTGTGAGTGTGCGAGTGACTGGGTGAGTGTATGAGTAACTGGGTGAGTGTGTGAAACTGTCCACAGGTGTGAGTGACAGGGTGAGTGTGTGAGTGACAGGGTGAGTGTGTGAAACTTTCCACAGGTGTCAGTGTATGAGTGACTGGGTGAGTGTGTGAAACTGTCCACAGGTGTGAGTGTGTGAGTGACTGGGTGAGTGTGTAAAACTGTCAACAGATGTGAGTGTATGAGTGACTGGGTGAGTGTGTGAAACTGTCCACAGGTGTGAGTGTGTGAGTGACTGGGTGAGTGTGTGAAACTGTCCACAGGTGTGAGTGTGTGAGTGACTGGGTGAGTGTGTGAGTGACTGCGTGAGTGTGTGAAACTGTCCACAGGTGTGAGTGTGTGAGTGACTGGGTGAGTGTGTGAAACTGTCCACAGGTGTGAGTGTGTGAGTGACTGGGTGAGTGTGTGAGTGACAGGGTGAGTGTGTGAAACTGTCCACAGGTGTGAGTGTATGAGTGACTGGGTGAGTGTGTGAAACTGTCCACAGGTGTGAGTGTGTGAGTGACTGGGTGAGTGTGTGTGAGTGACTGGGTGAGTGTGTGAAACTGTCCACAGGTGTGAGTGTGTGAGTGACTGGGTGAGTGTGTGAGTGACAGGGTGAGTGTGTGAAACTGTCCTCAGGTGTCAGTGTATGAGTGACTGGGTGAGTGTGTGAAACTGTACACAGGTGTGAGTGTGTGAGTGACTGGGTGAGTGTGTGAAACCGTCAACAGGTGTGAGTGTGTGAGTGACTGGGTGAGTGTGTGAAACTGTCAACAGGTGTGAGTGTGTGAGTGACTGGGTGAGTGTGTGAAACTGTCCACATGTGTGAGTGTGTGAGTGACAGGGTGAATGTGTGAAATTGTCCACAGGTGTGAGTGTGTGAGTGACAGGGTGAGTGTGTGAAACTGTCCACAGGTGTGAGTGTGTGAGTGATTGGGTGAGTGTGTGAGTAACTAGGTGAGTGTGTGAAACTGTCCACAGGTGTGAGTGTGTGAGTGACTGGGTGAGTGTGTGAGTGACTGCGTGAGTGTGTGAAACTGCCCACAGGTGTGAGTGTATGAGTGACTGGGTGAGTGTGTGAAACTGTCCACAGGTGTGAGTGTGTGAGTGACTGGGTGAGTGTGTGAGTGACAGGGTGAGTGTGTGAAACTGTCCACAGGTGTGAGTGTGTGAGTGACAGGGTGAGTGTGTGAAACTGTCCACATGTGTGAGTGTATGAGTGACAGGGTGAGTGTGTGAAACTGTCCACAGGTGTGAGTGTGTGAGTGACTGGGTGAGTGTGTGAAACTGTCCACAGGTGTGAGTGTGTGAGTGACTGGGTGAGTGTGTGAAACTGTCCACAGGTGTGAGTGTGTGAGTGACTGGGTGAGTGTGTGAAACTGTCCACAGGTGTGAGTGTGTGAGTGACAGGGTGAGTGTGTGAAACTGTCCACATGTGTGAGTGTATGAGTGACAGGGTGAGTGTGTGAAACTGTCCACAGGTGTGAGTGTGTGAGTGACTGGGTGAGTGTGTGAGTGACAGGGTGAGTGTGTAAAACTGTCCACATGTGTGAGTATGGAGTGACAGGGTGAGTGTGTGAAACTGTCCACAGGTGTGAGTGTGTGAAACTGTCCACAGGTGTGAGTGTGTGAGTGACAGGCTGAGTGTGTGAAACTGTCCACAGGTGTGAGTGTGTGAGTGACTGGGTGAGTGTGTGAGTGACAGGGTGAGTGTGTGAAACTGTCCACAGGTGTCAGTGTGTGAGTGACTGGGTGAGTGTGTAAAACTGTCCACATGTGTGAGTGTGTGAGTGACAGGGTGAGTGTGTAAAACTGTCCACATGTGTGAGTGTGTGAGTGACAGGGTGAGTGTGTGAAACTGTCCACAGGTGTGAGTGTGTGAGTGACTGGGTGAGTGTGTGAAACTGTCCACAGGTGTGAGTGTGTGAGTGACTGGGTGAGTGTGTGAAACTGTCCACAGGTGTGAGTGTGTGAGTGACAGGGTGAGTGTGTGAAACTGTCCACAGGTGTGAGTGTGTGAGTGACAGGGTGAATGTGTGAAACTGTCCACATGTGTGAGTGTATGAGTGACAGGGTGAGTGTGTGAAACTGTCCACAGGTGTGAGTGTGTGAGTGACTGGGTGAGTGTGTGAAACTGTCCACAGGTGTGAGTGTGTGAGTGACTGGGTGAGTGTGTGAGTGACAGGGTGAGTGTGTGAAACTGTCCACAGGTGTGAGTGTGTGAGTGACTGGGTGAGTGTGTGAGTGACAGGGTGAGTGTGTGAAACTGTCCACAGGTGTGAGTGTGTGAGTGACTGGGTGAGTGTGTGAATCTGTCCACAGGTGTGAGTGACTGGGTGAGTGTGTGAGTGACTGGGTGAGTGTGTGAAACTGTCCACAGGTGTGAGTGTGTGAGTGACTGGGTGAGTGTGTGAGTGACAGGGTGAGTGTGTAAAACTGTCCACATGTGTGAGTGTGTGAGTGACAGGGTGAGTGTGTGAAGCTGTCCACAGGTGTGAGTGTGTGAGTGACTGGGTGAGTGTGTGAGTGACAGGGTGAGTGTGTGAAACTGTCCACAGGTGTGAGTGTGTGAGTGACTGGGTGAGTGTGTGAAACTGTCCACAGGTGTGAGTGTGTGAGTGACTGGGTGAGTGTGTGAGTGACAGGGTGAGTGTGTGAAACTGTCCACAGGTCCACAAAATCCAAACAGGAAAAGAGAATGTAACCATGTAAACAAGATGGTTGCTGACAGTGGAAGGACAGTGGGCTGTGTTTGCTCAAGCCCTCATTAATCTCTGGAAGTCGGCCCTATTCTCCTTGTCCTACAGTTTCAGTCTCCAATATCAATAGGAAGCTTCATGTGCAATTGAATTAATCCAGACGTAAAAAATCTCTTCCTTCTCTGAATTAAACTAGTCCCTATTTAATGTTATCTTTACTGTAGTTAATGGTATTCGTACATTTCAAAACCTTGAAATATGAGAACCTTATTGTGGCAGAAGCATATTCTGTGAAAATGTATTTAAAAAACAAACTAAATTGAGCTGAAGGTAAATGCTTAGACATTTTGTTCCATTTCTGCTGGAATTTTCCTCATGAATTGTTGATGAAGAACAGTTATTTGTTGAGTTCGTATGAATATCTTTCCTCAGACTGTGAAAAGTCTTCACTGTGAAAAGTGCGAGTGAGTGACAACGTCACAGTTTATAATCAGTGAAGCTCCCTACGTTTGCCACAAGCTTCAGCACTTGATGTGAAGCACTGCTTTTGATGGACATCCCATTTCTGTTCCTGATGTTCCATGCTGATCTGCCACTTTTGCTTGAGTTCTATTGGCATTGAAAATATGGCAAAATCCATATTGTGAGTCTGCTTCATCATTGTGTTCACTTCTTGCCTGAGTTATCTCATCTCTAACATAGTCTACCCACACCTTCGCCCTTTATTTTCCTCATTTCCTCTCATTACTTGCAGAAAAATAGTTTAAACTGTATGCCATTGGATCTGTCCCTTACTGTATCCTCTAAGCTTTGCATACACAACTTTTCTTACAACTATTTTGTTCCTCTATTTCCACATGCTATGTTAATACATTATTTTTTCAATAGTTGCTTCATTGGTACAAATCCCTAGAAGAGGTCAAAGTTGAGAGCAAACCAGAAGTCCTGAACCATACATCCATGTGTATCTGAGATTTATTTGATGAGTACTGTAAAATTCTTGTAAATTTTACAGTAAAATACTGGCAGCAGAGTTCCCAGGCATTTACCGTATTTTACAGGAACACTACTGCATTTCAAATTTACAGCATATTACTGTAATTAAGTATTACAATGAAATACTGTAGCAGATTTGCTGTAAATTTACAGCAATTTTTTTACAGTGTAGATTCAGTATACATGAAGGATTGCATGTAATAGATACTGTATCTAATTAAAGTGTTCATCTGTAAAAAGGTACTGTTTCTGCTCAAAGGATTTACTGTACGTTTAAATATTTACATTGTATTATTTAATTACAGTAGTATTCTGTACATTTGAATTACAGTAGTGTTCCTGTAAAAATACAGTCAATGGCTGGGAACACTGCTGCCAGTTATTTACAGCAGAATTTACATTGTTTACAGAGTAGATATGTGAATGGTTTTCTTTATGAAGGTTTACATTATTCAGACCATTTCTATAATTCCATTCATGAATGTCCACCACAAAGAGGATAGGAACTGTAATTTTCAAATCATCACACAAATAAAGGCACACAACCAAAACGGAAGGTTTTGCCGCAGCAGTCTCTAATGCCCTGAATGTTAGCCGTTGTCAGGATCTGGGAACTCCTTGGACGATAAATACCACACTGTTGTCAAAAATGGCAGATTCTCCAGGTTCACGCTTGGGTGATCAGACTCAGTCCTGCCTCTCCCCCCCCCCCCCCTCTCTCTCTCTGGTCTGATCTCTGGCAGCTCGCCCCGAGGCACAGTGCTGCAGAGTTCGGACACAGGCTTCTCAGCTTCATAAATATTTTGGAAGCTGTTTACTGACAGTGTTGTTCTGATGATGTCTGTGTGAGCTCAGAGGGACGGGAGGATGCTATGCCTTTGCTTCATTTGCTGGTAAAAGTGACCCGACACAACGTGGACCCTGACGTGCGGCCGGAGCTGAGATGCGGACAGCGGCTGTGTGCACTGTGAAAATAATGAGTGAAATAAACAAGCAGATCTGCTGCACGTCGTTTAGATCTCAGTGCTCTCATGGCCTTGGAATCCATTTTTCACTTTCAGTTTGTCCCTTCCTGTTGTTTTCTAAAGCATACATAGTATTTTGGTTGTTGTTGATGGCAGTTGTATACGACATAAATGTATTTAAGCGTTTTGCAGACTGCCACATGCTTAAAATAGAAATATATATTTCCTAAAATAAACCAAAACATTGCTACTGTGGTCTGATCTGCTTCTGCAGCACCCCCCTCAGGCCCAGCTCTGCTACATCACAGTGAGGACAGGTGTGTATCCACTTGAACCTTTCTACATCGGTACCACATATCCAGATAACCGCATAACCCTAACCCAGAAACTCCTGCCTGGAGGAGCTGGGAGGCCTTGCCCTTAAGCGAGGAAATGCCTAGTGATCAGACTCAGTTAACAACCCACCTCTGACTATATCCATGCAACAGCCATTTCCACTTCAGAGCACAGTTCAAAGCTTAGCTGGTGGTAAAAGCAGCTGATGCTAAATGGTGGCAAATCACACAATACATTTAACCCCATGCATCACTTATGCAGTCGTAGCAAATAAGCTAGCACACACTAGCATGACTGAAATTTCAGAATCCTGAGGACAAGACCCCCCCTTCTTGTAGCCCATTAGTGGACTTACAGCTACACTTTCTGAGGTCACGCTAGGGTTAGAGAACGGTCCAAAGGATTCAAGAGTTCTCAGAGGGAGAAAGAGAGAGATAAAGCTTGTTTATGTTGTTCTTCGTAATTTGGATCTAGGTTCATTGGTTAATTTCCCTGCCCTTCTTTTGTGCAACTTATTCTTTACTTAATGTACCACGCATTTACACTTTTACACATACACATGCATATTCGAGTTATATATATATATATATATATATATATATATATATAGAGAGAGAGAGAGAGAGGGAGAGAGTGAGAGAGAGAGAGAGAGAGAGATCGATCAAATTATGACTAGACTATTTTCTTTTTGGCAATAGTTAATTATTCCATTATTATTTATAAATAAATAAATAAATAAATAAAAAGTACATTTTGTAAAAATAATGAAGTAACAAATAACACAATTTTAGCTTCTGATTGGTCCAGGAACAGTAGAATTTATCAGATTAAGTTTCCCTTATGAAAAAAAAAAAAAAAAAAAAAAAAAGCATAGTTTTAGTCGTTCTAGTGTTTAAAGGACCACTGAATTAATCTCTGTAGACGTTCAGTTCCATAGTGTTAACACTGACACAAATACTGAAGCTAACATCGTAGATGTGTTAGCAGTCATGGATTATATTGATGTTTTTGTTGGTGCTCCGAAATAATACAATTGGCCCCGAATTGTTTATTTCTCAACAGCGATAAATCACACTCAGTTTCTTCTTCAGCATAAAAACAAATCTGATCAGACGTGATCTACGCCTGAAAGTACTTCAGAAAAGTCATGAAATCCACCACCTACTTTTGCTATCACTCCACAAACCTAGGACTAAATCTGAGAGTATTTACTATTTACGGGCCCCTCCTCACCAGTGCCACTGATATTGAGCTACAAACCTTTCAGATTTGATACTCTCCATAAATACAGCACTTATTCTCCAACAACACTGGAGGTCATTTATTTGTTCCGGTAAAGAAGAGACGTTTAAAGTGTGCACTTACAGCCAATCAGCCGTCCGTCATCAGTTTCAAACAATTACCGCCTTCCTGAATGGAGGGGTAACGAGTCTCTGAGGGCCACTTGGCTCCTGGAGCGGGGTTTTCTTTGGGTTGATATTTCCCTCCTCCCGCCGTTCCCAGCAGTCCCGTGTTTATCACACACCACGGACGCTTCGTTTATTGCCGGGCCCTTCTCCAGAAATATTGCAGCGACCTTGAGGCCTTCAAACTCAATTTGGGGCGTCCTCTATTCAATATAACTCTATCGGAGAGTCGGGTTTTATTTGGACCTTTTATTACCTGTTAATAATACATAAGCTAGAGGGGGGCTGGCAGGTGGATATTGAGACGTCCCCTCGGGGACCAACCTATTTTGGTAGGTTTTCTCACTCTGAGCAAGGGGAACGCTCAGCTTGTGTGTGTCAGGCTCTGTTCTGCGTGATTAGGGTCATCCCCACTATCGTTTGGACCATTCGGCTTGAGCGACTTCATCTACAGCACTGTGCGGAAGTCAGAGACCACCCTCCTTTCTTTTGAATCCAGAGGGGATGAGTATTACATGTTCCCCAGTGTCAGGAATGAGCAGATACAATATTAACATCATCAATTGTCTGGATTCTGTGTCCAAACTGTTACAGATTCCTTCATTTTTCAAAAACATGTCCACAACAAGAAACGGACATCAGATAAATATATGTGTGAAATAGTACAACAGTGTAGGAGGTGATGTGTGTAGAGATGTTTTATTTATTTATTTATTTATTTTTTACTCATTTTCATGAACTGATTCTTTTGAACTGACTCTTTTTTACTGCTACTGGTCCAAACATCAATTCCTTGCCCATGTTTCTGACCCAGTGAATAGGAGTCACTGACTATGTATTAGTTCAGTTTGGTAGTTTTCTTAGATTAAGAGTGAAGACAGTGGCAGATTTAGCCAGACATCATTGTCACATCCCAACACTTTTCCAGGAACTTTACAATAATTTCCTCGACCTCTGAGAGTCAGGACCTTGGATTTTACGTCTTATCTGAAGGACAGAGGTGTTTAATCAGTATAGTGTCCCTCTGTACTAAATAAATCCAGGCATTGGGATCTACATAGACCACAGGGACAGCGCCCCTTGTTGGCCTCACCGACCACCTCCATCAGATACCCAAACTTTCCCAGAAAATGTCTCTGATCCAGATACTGTTTTTATACATTTATTTGTTTTTGGGAAATCACAAGAACCACATTTCAAAACAGGCCATTTTGAAAGCTCAGTTTCCTTAATAGGAGAGTTATATTTTATGGCCACTGCTTTTGGAAAATTGACTTTCCAAGAAATATCAAAGAAGACAAGCTCAGTTGTATTAGGACGCTTTTGTGCCTCCAAACTTTTGACGAGTGTTCTGACGGTTTACACCTCCCGGGGTCTTACAGTCGCATCGTGGGTGTCAGCCAATGTTTTTAAATCCTATTTTAAGGAGTGTTTCAGCAGCTGCAATGACAATAAAACACACAGAACGGGACCTGGGCTTGATTTGCTGTCCACATACATGACGTGATGGTGTGTTTCTTTTCGCTCTTCTCGGCGCCAGGGTTTTTGATGCTTCTTTAGCTTTGTGGATCTGAGCGAAGGATAAAACTGACTGTAGGCATTAAATGAAGCCTCTCTTTTCTGACAGAAGGCGTTGAGTCCTGTGAATAATTCATGGCCACTTCTTTTTTTTTTTTTCTTTTTTTTTTTTTTAACTGCAGACTGTCTGAAAGACGTTAGTCTCGGAGCTTTATTCAGAGAAGGGGAAGGTGACTCATGTAAAAACGACAAGAGTCTCAGCTGATTAATTCAATTTAGAGCTCGTCTCTTGACCGTCGTTCTGGGCAGATACTCATCCGATGTTTTAGGGAATGGGTCCCTCTTTGATGCAACAACACCCTGCGCTCATCTGGGTAGACTTTGCACTCGATGTTGGAACATTTCTGTGAGGACTTCATGGCATTTGCGAAGTTCTGTGCTGATGTTGGATGAGTGAAATCTGCATCACAATCACCACTCAAACACCAGCTCATCCCAAATGTACTGAATGATGCATCATCACCCTCCAGAGAACACGGTTCCACTGTGCTGGGAGCCAGGGCTAATACCCCTCTAGACCTCACTTGTTTAGACATGTTTCCTTCTATTCCACAAACAAAACAGCTTCATCTGAGCCCAGGAGAGACCCCCAGGAGCTGATACATCTTCATCAATCGCCGCAGTATTGAGCACAACAATGAGGGTCCGCTCTTCAATTCGGAATGAATCAATGCCCATGACTTCAAACGACGCTGTGTTCAATTAGTGGACACAGGGGTGGTCAGTGTATAAAGCATGGATTACATTACAGGGTGTGTCCACTTTCAAAGGCCTCTTTCTTTCTTTTCTTTCAAAGCAGTGCTCAATTAGAAAATCTAATCTGAGCTGTAATCAAGAGTAAATAAAAATGAATGGAAACCCGTTAGCACCACAGTACCGTTAGCACATAGCTGTATGGAAATGGTTCTGGTCTTTGGTGGCCTGGAGCTATGCCTCATCCAGATTATAACTTATCCTCATAATGTCATTAAATATAATAATTATATAAATGGCTTGAACAAAACAGGGGGTTGTGTAATTATGCAGTTATACATATGTAATTACACAATTTAAATCGAATAGAACACAACTCAAGGATGATATCTTCAGATTCCTAGGGTTTATTTTTAAATAATATATATATTTATAAATAAATACATGAAAAATGCTCTTCAAATGCAATCGTGGCAATAAATATAACATAGTTAAGACTGTGGGTGGTCACTTTAAAATCCCTAACTGACCTTGTTTATTTATAAAGCTGCTGTGCTGTGTCCTAGCTGTTATGTGTTTATTTTTTTTTTTTCCTTTTTGTCCTTTTTTTTTTTGGGAGGGGGTGGGTGGGTTGGGGTGGGTTTGGAGTCTTTCAAAGCCACACACCTATGTTTCGCTTGCAAAAAAAAAAAAAAAAATACAGTGAAATATAAAAGAAAAAGATGATGCTGGAAAATAATGATGTGCTGCTGAGAACACCTGAAAGCAGGACCAATTTAGCACTTGTGCTAACCCCCACGGGACGCCGTAAACAAGAGGAAGACATCGCATTTAGACTCTGCTGCACAATATCTTTTATTTTGGGGAGGGAGCTGAAACGTTCAGCAGGAAGTCCACTCATGCTACGCACTAAGCAGAGAGACACGACTGGGCTGACACTCGTTTAAGCCTCAGAAATGTGGACCATGAACTAAAAAAGTGGACTGTAATTGTTGGGCATTTATTCACCGCAGGCTGTTTGTAATTTTAACCCAGTCTCCCACATGAATTCACATGGATTCACTCATTACAGTGACGTGGTGATTCATGCGAAATCAACATGGTTCAAATTATCCACCGGATCTGCAATGATCGCCCTTTTATAAACCCTTTTTCTGGTGAGCAGCTACAGACCTTCATTCTCTTATAGCCAAGGGATATCTGTAGGTGTCTAATGCTTCAGGTAGAAACTGGGACTTCAGGTGAGCTGCTGAGCTAACACTAGAGCTAACTGCAACAACTGGAAAGTTATATATCTGTATTCTGAACATATTGGGAAGGTGTTTCTAATAAAGTGGCCAGTGAGTGGATGTAGGAGGCATGTATTTTTTAAAGTGACCAAGTTACAATAGTACAAGGAGAGTGTTTTTAACAAAATAACCAGAGAATGGAAATAGAAGGTAGAGAACAGATATACAAGGTCAATGTTTCCAATAAAGTGGACACATTATAGACATAAGTTAGTGTTTCCAATAAAGTGGCCAGAGAATGGACATAGAAGGTCAGTGTTTCCAATAAAGTGGCCACATTATAGACATACGAGGTCAGTGTTTTCAATAAAGTGGCCACATTATAGACATAAGAGGTAGGTGTTTCCAATAAAGTAGCCCCATTATAGATATAACAGGTAGGTGTTTCCAATAAAGTGGCCACATTATAGACATACAAGGTCAGTGTTTCCAATAAAGTGGCCAGAGAATGGATATACAAGGTCAGTATTTCCAATAAAGTGGCCACATTATAGATATAAGAGGTAGGTGTTTCCAATAAAGTGGCCACATTATAGACATACGAGGTCAGTGTTTCCAATAAAGTGGCCACATTATAGACATACAAGGTCAGTGTTTCCAATAAAGTGGCCACATTATAGACATAAGAGGTAGGTGTTTCCAATAAAGTGGCCACATTATAGATATAAGAGGTAGGTGTTTCCAATAAAGTGGCCACATTATAGACATACAAGGTCAGTGTTTCCAATAAAGTGGCCAGAGAATGGATATACAAGGTCAGTGTTTCAAATAAAGTGGCCACATTATAGATATAAGAGGTAGGTGTTTCCAATAAAGTGGCCACATTATAGACATAAGAGGTCAGTGTTTCCAATAAAGTGGCCACATTATAGACATAAGAGGTAGGTGTTTCCAATAAAGTGGCCAGAGGATGGACATACAAGGTCAGTGTTTCCAATAAAGTGGCCAGAGAATGGTCACAGAAGTTAGGTGTTTCTGATAAAGTGTCCGGTGAGTGTAAATACGGACACGTCAAACTCACCTGAGTTCTCGAAATCCTTGTAGGACGCGGCCCAGGACTCCGCCATCCCCCGCAGCGTGTTCTCCATGATCTGCAGGTCGGTGGTGGGACAGTTGCATTGTGGGAAATCCTCGGAGCAGCGGCAGATGCACTGGTTGTTGCGGCAGACGTACTCTCCCTCGCCGTTGCACATGATGTAGCTCAGAGCCGACTGCACAAACTTTTCCTGGAGGTACTCGGGGAAGATGACCTGGAGACCTGCCCAGAACACACACACACACACAGAGAGAGAGAGAGAGAGAGAGAGAGAGAGAGAGAGAGAGTCAATCTACTGAAACCATTAAAGAGGAATGGAGGGAATTATTGACTCTCCATCAAGAAGTGCCCTGTGGAAAGTGTTGGAGAAAATAGACAATGCCACTTTAACTGCACTGAGCCTGTGGATAAAAGTTGTACATTACTGCTATACCTACATACCATCACCATGGTAACCATCAGGCGTATTATTATTATTATTATAATTATTATTATTATTATTATAGTTTATAATCCTGTAAATCTGATTAAAAGCCTAAACAAGAACTAACAGTCAGCGCTGACCCAATATAATAATAATGTAAACACACCCGCCTGGTTCCAAGGATCTATACCACTCCCCTGGATCTATACATTCATTCATTCATTATCTGTTACCCGTATCTAGTTCAGGGTCGCGGTGGGTCCAGAGCCTACCTGGGATCATTGGGCGCAAAGGGGGAATACACCCTGAAGGGAGCGCCAGTCCTGCACAGGGCAACACACACACACACACATTCATTCACACACCCACAGACAATTTTGAGTCACCAATCCACCTACCAACGTGTGTGTTTGACCTGTGTGAGGAAACCGAAACACCCGGAGGAAACCCACACAGACACAGGGAGAACACACCAACTCCTCACAGACAGTCACCCGGAGCGGGAATCGAATCCACAACCTCCAGGCCCCTGGAGCTGTGTGACTGTGACACTACCTGCTGCTCCACCGTGCCGCCCTTGGATCTATACACTGTTTACTAAATATAGTTAACTCTTTGTGGAAGTAAAAGTGATATTCTGACACCTACCCTGCCCTGAACCCTGCCCTGATCCCTGCCCTGAACCCTGCCCTGAACCCTGCCCTGAACCCTAATCCTAACTTTAATCTCCAGAAGGTCAGGAGCTGCAGGACTGTGTCTGGTGTAATGTCGTCCCACAACAGTTTACAGCACTGTTTCTGATTCTCCTTCAGGTTCATCACAGAGAGTTGGAGTTGATTCAGTGAAATAGCGCCACCAGTGGAAGGGAGCACATGTAGCGTCTGTACAATTACCACCGATCATGTGTACTTCTGTATATAGAGTGTTCTGTTGTAAATGCGGCTGTTTAAAAATGTTTAGTATAAAACTGTACATTAATGTACCCCATGTCCTCTCTATCTCTCTATGTCTCTATAAATAACCAGGCTGTGTTCATTAAAATCCATTCAAAATTATATCTCCTTAATTAAATAAATAAATAAATGAAACAAGTCTCTGAATCTTTTTCACACAATTTCTGAATAAAAACGTAATTAAAGGGTTGTTAAAGCGTTGTAACTGAGTCTTGAGCCTATCGTCCACTTTAACTGAATATGTATTAAATGTACAGTCTGTGTATATTCAGTGACAGTGTGATATTAATAGAATAAATAATCAAACACCGCGGGATATAAACATGGAGATGTGACAGATTCCTCTCCCGTCTTGTCCTCCGTATTTTAGCAGCTGCTTTATTAAATCCAGGGCTTGCTTTCTCTTACACTACATTGCACCATGCCTCGGTGTCCATTACCTTCCACTGTACATTACATTTTCCGTTTGAAGGCTGGCGCTGGAGAAAGTGCCCTGGTTCATTACTGTGCTGTGCGTCTGACTCTGAAACGCCTCGTGCACACACACCGTGTTCAGCGCCGAACTGTTTACTGCAACAATTCATCTTCTTTTTCGTTTATTTCCGTTCTCTGTGACTCGTGTGACTCTGTGCTGCGTGAATAACTGCGTTACAGATGAATACGATTCTCAGAATGGGATCTTTTTTACAGCCAAAATGTATATGATACATGCACCTTTCACATACTGTAACCCTGGGGATGAGGCATTTCTACAGAACCAACAGTCTCCACTGTGAGGAATAAAAAAGATCTGGGTACAAGAAAGTATATATGTAATTATGGTAATTTCACTGTCTTTAAGAATGGTTAAAAATGTGGGGATTTGCTGAAAAGACAATGGCAAATATATAATATTTTACATTTAAAACTGAGAGAAATCCGCTTTCTCATCATCCACCACTTTAGCCCCGCCCACCTACACAGAAGTTGTAGGTTTTAAAGCTCAGAGAACACTGTATTCAATCGAGACAGAGCTCATTTGCATATGCATTTTTAGACAGTAGAGCTGTATATATATATGAATATATGAAAATGTGACAGGGGCTCCACTCTGTAGGAGCTGATGTTTCCACCCCCTGCATATACACCAGGGTAAACACAGGGGTCATGAAAAACAAATACATACATATATTTCTCACATTTCCATGTTTTCATCCCCATCAGCTGACATCACTTTAGCTCCACCCACTTACATAGAAAAATAAAAACAGCATTTATTTTATTTATTTATTTATTTATTTTTTCGAATGCATGAAATGAACAGCAGCCAATCAGAATTAAGCTCATTCACATTTGTCCAAACACAGTAGGTTTGTTAAGGTTTTTCTGTTAAACAAAAAATATCGAAATAAAGAAAAAAATGAAAGAAAGAAAGAAAGAAAGAAAGAAAGAAAGAAAGAAAGAAAGAAAGAAGACTAAATAAAGAAATAATAAAGAAATAATACTGAAAAGAAAGAAAGAAACAAACAAAAGACTAAAAGGACAAATAAAGTAAAATACTAAAGAAATAAATAAAGAAGAAGTACTAAAAAGACTAAAGAAAGAAAAAAGAAAGAAATAAAGAAAGAAAGAAAGGATGAATGAATGAATGAATGAATGAATACGCCATAGGCTCCATACCATGGCCCTGATCAGAATAGAGAGCTTACAATAAGGAAGTGTAAATAGATCGATAATTATTTATATAAATCTGCCCCACCCCATGTTTCCCCCAGTGTCTGAGGAGGAGGTGGAAAACCAGACCCCTGCATTCTGCTGATTTGTTGAGTCTGTGAGGCTCCCACTGCGCTTCATAATCTGCTGATTTGCGTATATTATTTTGCATGCACACACACACACACACACACACACACACACACACACACACACACACAGAGGAGCAGGAATAGCCGAGGTTAGTCGGCTGGAGGACTCTAAACCAGCACTGAGCCATGGCACTGAACCTCTGGCCTCTTTTTGGATGAGTTCAACTTCACTAAGGCTTTCGCGGCTGCCATCAGCTTCTCACAGCAATGTTGACAAGTCCAGTCCATTCTTTACAGAGGAGAACAGAGAGCCACTGCCACAGAAACGATGATCCAAACTCCCAACACAGAAGCAAAGCGTGGGACCGACAGCTGGAACATACACCATCACCGACGGGGAATAAATAACACGTGCTAATGCTGTGATGAGAGATTTCTAAGGGTTTACAGAGGTGAGCTCATTACTGCAGTGAGGAGGAGAGAAGCTGCTGCGGTGCAGGAGAGCTGCAGGAACTTGGAGGAACTTGTGGAAGTCACGGGCCGCGTTTGCCCTCTACGTGTCGCGGCCTTTAGTCGCGGGAGCTGAGAGTTGAGAGTTATCTAAATGCTAAAACAGGGCTCCTGCTTTTCGCCTTTGTGGGTGAGTTAGCACAGAAAGGGCTATTTTTAAACATCCTGACATTCAGCACCGTGGCCCTGGTGCTCGCACACGCACACACACACACACACACACACACACACTTATACTTGGCAAAGGCAGGAGCTCCAGAGCCATGCGCCACTTCCCAAGCAGCCACTTCATCAAAGATTAATTGAGCATTGTGTGCCCCTTAAATTCACACAATAATTATTACTCAAGGCACTGAGCTGAAAATCCTCTTATACATCGTCTCAGACCTGAGCACCTCTGAGGTTTAACAACAATGGAAACACATCTGTATGGTTCTGGAACATTTCTGTGAGGAACTGATGTCCACATAAACACTACAGAGGTCACGTAAATGAGTTGCATGATTAGTTCTGGTATCGGACAGAGCTCCATTTCTGCAGAGAACAGTTTCACACACACACACACACACACACACACCTGTGGACATTCTCACAAACTGTCACTCACACACACACACACACACACACACACACACACACACCTGTGGACATTCTCACAAACTGTCACTCACACACACACACACACACACACACACACACACACCCCTGTGGACATTCTCACAAACTGTCACTCACACACACACACACACACACACACCTGTGGACATTCTCACAAACTGTCACTCACACACACACACACACACACACACCTGTGGACATTCTCACAAACTGTCACTCACACACACACACACACACCTGTGGACATTCTCACACCCTGTCACTCACTCACTCACACACACACACACACAAACACCCTTGGGCAGTTTCACACATTCACACAAAGACACACACTCACCCAGTCACTCACTTATACTTACACACACGCACATACACACACACACACACACACACACACACACCTGTGGACATTCTCACAAACTGTCACTCACACACACACACACACACACACACACACACACACACACACACCTGTGGACATTCTCACAAACTGTCACTCACACACACACACACACACACACACACACACACACCCCTGTGGACATTCTCACAAACTGTCACTCACACAAACACACACACACACACACACACACACACACCTGTGGACATTCTCACAAACTGTCACTCACACACACACACACACACACACACACACCTGTGGACATTCTCACAAACTGTCACTCACACACACACACACACACACACACACCTGTGGACATTCTCACACCCTGTCACTCACTCACTCACACAAACACACACACAAACACCCTTGGGCAGTTTCACACATTCACACAAAGACACACACTCACCCAGTCACTCACTTATACTTACACACACGCACATACACACACACACACACACACACACACACACACACACACACACACTCACCCAGTCACTCACTTATACTTACACACACCCTTGCACAGTTTCACACATTCACCCATTCTCTCTCTCTCTCTCTCTCTCTCTCTCTCTCTCTCTCTCTCTCTCTCTCTCTCTCTCTCTCTCACACACACACACCAGTGGACAGTTTCACAGAGTCACTCAATACAAACCTGTGAGTGAGTTTGGACTGCAGGAGCAAACTGGAGCACACGGAGAAACCCCACACAGACACAGAGAGAACACACCACCCTCCTCACACACAGTGACCTGAGGTTCGAAACCCCGGGCCCTGAGACCACACCACCACATTAAAGCCCACTGCTCTAGAAATAACCCCCTGGATGTGTGCAGAGGATGAAGCTGGGGCTGACGTTGTGCTCTCCAGCGCAGACCTTGCATCAGAAGCAGAGGCAGATGTGTTTAAAAATGCAGCAGCAGCAGCAGTGTGTTCTGCAGGTGCAGAGCGCTGGAGGCAGAGGGTGGAGTTCGACTAGAGACACATGAGTTCAGCTAAGTTCAAGTGAACCTTGTTCCCACAACCATTCGCTGGCTCTTAGAGAAGAGGGTCTCACAAACTGATGGTATGGAGGAAGAAGTTTCTGGGAGTGGAGAGTTTATACTTCAATTTCTAAAAGCATGAGTCCGCAATGTCTCCAGGAGAACATTATACACAGAGCTCAGAGGAAAGCAAATGAGTGACTATAGACTCTCTCTCTCTCTCTCTCTCTCTCTCTCTCTCTCTCTCTCTCTCTCTCTCTCTCTCTCTCTCTCTCTCTCTCTCTGTTCCAGACTTTCAAACCTCCCCAAAAACAGCTGATAATTACTGTGAAGACGGAAAATTACAGCTGGTGATGGCCCTGGTAATCAGGCAGTCTGCAGTCTAAGAAGGGTAAGGAAGAAATTGCATGGTGCACCAAATTGTAGGTTGAGAGGAAGAGAGAGGGGGCGAGAGAGAGAGGGAAATGAGAGTGAGAGAGATAGAGAGAGGGGGAGAGAGAAGAGAGAGAGATGTTAAGAGCGAAAAGAGAGCGACACAGTTGAGAGAAAGGGGAGATGGAGCTGTCCATGGTGCTGAAAGCCGGACACCCACAGAAACACAGCCTGTATTTTATGCCCTGATTTCTCACCCTGTGCTCACTTTTCTGAACTTGGCTGGTGAACATTCGATGGACCCGCTGCACTGCACAGCACGATCACATCAAATGATATGAAATTACATGAAATTTTATGAAACCGTATGAAATTACACTACAATAGGAGCGAACAATGCAGACTTAGCCCCCTGTGTGCTTTAGTAACAGCGTCAAATCTTCTGGGAAAATCTTTAACACAGATATGAACCAAAGTGGTGAGCATTTGATGGAACTGAAACATCAGTGAGGTCAGTTGCTGACGACACCAGCTCACCTCAATGTAACTGAACAGATTGATGCGTGGTCTCTGACTTTTGCTCAGTAGTGAATATTATCCCATAATATAATATATGCCCAATGATACATATTTGGCAGAAGGAGATATTGTAGTTTCTTGTATTGTACAACAATGTTTCTACATCACTAACACCGCAGTAACACTCTCTGTAAATGACTTTATGAGCCGATCAATATTCCTCAATATATCTGAGTGATTCCAAGATGTCGTCGAGGAAAACACACTCCTAAAAACGTCAGAGTGGGCGTTTTTTACGAGCTCCTATAACAACACCCCGTCTTAAGGTTGTGTAATTGCTCCACTTATTGCTACGCCATCTTGGTGTTGCCAAATGTATTTAAGAACATTATTTTTTTCCCAGCGTGTGGCAATGATTCAAGCAGGAATCGATCGATAAACTACAGCATTCCTCTTGGACGCTTCTACATCCATTCAGGAGTTGGGTCGTAAAGCAGAAGGCCGGCGTGTGTCCAGGCAGTGCGGTCACCAGCACAGGACCTTGGCAACACTTTATCTTAAGGAAAATATATTAGGCATTTTTGGAGGTCTTGTTTCAGACTAAAAGCCTTATTATGCTGTAATAAACTGTTAATTAGCTGTGTAATACATGTTATTTTTTCCAACGTATAATGAAAAGAAATTGTCATCAGAAATTATAAAATTACTTTTAATAATGCATGATTTAAACATTGTATACATTGTAAATAAAAGGTATATCACTAAAGATTTCCATTTATTACACCACCAATTATGTGTTAATAACAAATAGAGTGTAAAACATCTTGAATTAAATGTTTATAAGAGTCTAATAGGCTTTATTCACTGTGTATTAAGCTTCCTTAAAACAACTAAAGCCTGTTTTTGTATGCTATAAATAATACAACATTTATAAGAATTTAATTAAAGCTTTATTCACTGGGTGTTAAGCATTACTCACAGTGAATAAAGCAATTATGAGCATGTAATTAAGGCTTTATTCATTGTGATTCAAAGCTTAGGAACCAGTGATTAAATAATGTATATAAACATTTACTAAATTATTAATTCAGTTTGAAACATTGAATTAATGTTTATTCGCTGTGAGTTCAATTAATGGCCATTTTAAAGCATTTATAAGCATGTAATAAAGGCTTAAATGACTGTGTATAAAGTATTTATAACATTTAATTAAGGCTTTATTCACTGTGAGTAACACCTAATACCCAGAGAATAAAGATCTGAGCATTTAACAAAGGTAATATTGTATAAAGCTCTGAGAAAGCTCTTCTCTAAAAATAAAATGATACCAGAAGCTTAAAGTCCTCAGACTGAATCGGGGGAAGCACATGGGCTCAGGGGCTTGGGGGGGGGGGAGTGTTTGGAGACTCGAGAGGGAGGACGGTGAAAAGCTGATTTAGTGGTGGGCTGCTCGGTGTAGAAACACATTCTGGATTGACCACCTCCTGTTGAGAGCTGACCCCCGGGTCACGGAGGGGAGATTTCATCAGCTGGCTGTTGCCTTGGCGTCCAGAGGTTTGAAGTAAAAGCGGCCTTGCATCAATCTCCCAAATGATACGGCATTAAGGAGGAGGTTTTTACAATGAGAGCAATCCGTCATGGCATGGCCATAACACCGCCATTAAATCTTACATCTAGTGGACGTCCAGTCTCTTTTAGAAGTGTGTTTATCCATCACACTTAAAATATAATGCTTCCGCAAGGGTCCTTTGATAAAGAAAATGGTTTTATATAGAACCTTGAACACTTGAAGAACCTTTTGAGTGATTAAAGGGTTCGTCAGGTTGATGGAGAGTGTGCTATAGATGGTTCTACAGAGCACCTTTGTGAGAAGGCTTCGATACGGCACCAGAAACAACTCCAATATTGTAACAAGCTTGACATCATAACAGTAGAGGAACCCTTTTGGGTCAAAATAATATCCAACCAAGTGTTCAGGGTTCTACACAGACCAGTTCCCTTTAACCCTCTGGGGTCAAAGAGCACACATCAACGGCCATTCACGATGTTTCTATTAAACTCTTAGCGATAACACAGCACAGAAATACAGTTCAAACACTCTTTTGATCACATGTCATTGCCAGACTGTACACGATACTGTACATGATTCTGTACATCCCTTACCGGCCTCCTCTGTCTCTCACGGTGTCTATCTGGTGGATTCACTTGTTTTATTTACTGATTCTCACATTCAGAAAGGACTCTAGTGTTGGGACATTGCTGTGTGGATTTGATGGCATTCAGTTAAATAAACCTCAGTGTAGTAAGATGCTGATGTTGAAGGATAAGTCATCATCCATCTCAAATGTAAGGGATAGAGCTTTTTCACTTCAGAGAACACCATTCCACTGTTACAACTGGTGATTTTCTGAATATCAAATTATTAATTATTACTGGGGCAGCCGTGGCCTGGTGAGGGAACTGGGCTCGTTTCGGTTTGATCCTCGGGACCGGCAGATCATGACTAAACTGCCCTAGAGCAAGGCACCTAACCCCCAACTACTCCCTGGGCACCGTGGCTAGGGGCTGTCCTCTGGGCACTGCTCACTGCCCCCTAGTGTTCATTAGTGTGTGTGTGTGTAAATGTGTGTTTCACTGCAAGGACTGAGTTAAATGTAGAGCACAAATTCCTCTGTGTGCAGCACCGTGGCCAATAAAGTGATTCTGGTTCTGATTCTAATTGAAGGTCAGGCTTTGACTCAAGCTCCTCAAGTGTTAGGGTTTTTAAACAAACAAACAAACAGATAAACAAAATAATAATTATTTCAGTATGAAATCCATTCTGAGTTGACGTCCACGTCGCACACCACTGCTGCAGTCACACACACAGTGATCATTCCCCATAACACTGTCTCTTTATTTCCAGATACTTGTCATTGCTAGATTTATCACGCACACACACACACACACACACACACACACACACCACAATTGAATCTTAATTGATTTGTTTCATTTTCTTGTTTGTTTGTTTGTTAGTGAATGCCCCTGTCATTCTGTGAAGGAGAGAGAGAGAGAGAGAGAGAGAGAGAGAGAGAGAGAGACAGAGAGAGAGAGAGAGAGAGAGAGAGAGAGAGAGAGAGAGAGAGAAAGAGAAAAAGAGAGAAAGAGAGAGGATGATGATGGGTGTGTAATCCATCAAACACCAGATGAATTGCCTGTGGGGCTGTTTAATTTATTTTCTCCCCACCACTTTGAAAACTGTTGGCTCAGGCCATTCTCACATATTCATAAATCTTCTCCAGATAGGACTGTGACTCAGAGAGAGAGAGAGAGAGAGAGAGAGAGAGAGAGAGAGAGAGAGAGAGAGAACAATGAAAACTACTTCTTTGCTTATTCTGTTTATTTACTGATGCCAAAGCCAAAGGTTTTGCTTCAGAAGTCACTACAAAGCTAGAGACCACCTTTATCAACACACACACACACACACACACACACACACACAGAGAGAGAGAGAGAGAGAGAGAGAGAGAGAGAGAGAGAAAGAGAGAGAGAGAGAAAGAGAGAGAGAATATTCATCCAAATATCTGCTGTGATTGTTTTTCAAGAAATTAATAAAATGCACGTAACCAGACGACTCTAATATTTTTAAATACATTTTGTATGTTTTATTTAATTCAACCACATTCACCAATCAATCAACCAAAACATTAAAAACCAACTCTTTGTTTCACTCTCCATCCTCTCTGCTCCACACACAGCTCTCAGAGGGGCACTTGTTGTTCTACAATTAGACAATGTGGTTCATCTGTTGCTCTGCATACTTTGTTTTGTAATGCTCAGGACCCCCACAGGACCCCCACTGGACCCTCTCAGGACCCCCACAGGACACCCACTGGACACTCTCAGGAACCTCTCAGGACCCCCACAGGACCCCGTCAGGACCCCTCAGGACCCTCTCAAGACCCCCACAGGACACCCACAGGACCCCGTCAGGACCCCTCAGGACCCCCTCAGGACCCTCTCAAGACCCCCACAGGACACCCACAGGATCCTGTCAGGACTCCCTCAGGACCCCCCTCAGGACCCCACTCAGGACCCCTACAGGACCCCACTCAAGGCCCCCTCAGGACACCCACAGGACCCCCTCAGGACCCCCACAAGACCCCCACCGGACCCCCACAGACAATGTAGGCTATTATTTGAGCACTAGATCCTTATCAAACCATAGTTATAGGGTTATTCAGACCATTAGAGACCTGCCTTCATTAAAACCACCTTAAAGAGTTCGTTCCAAACAACGTACGGCGGGAAATTCAGTGACAAACGACTCCTCCATTTAACTACAACTTGTTAATTCCCACCTTCATTAAATCCTCCTCTCTCCTTGATGAGAGGATATTTATAGCCCCCCGGTGGGACGCAGACGGAGCATCTTGAGACGAACCAATATCCCGAGGTTATTTATTTATATTCCAAGCAGAATTAAAACACGAGGGAAAGACTCTGGGTTTGTGTAATCAAGGGTGTGGAGACGGTCAGTCCTTCATTTCTGCACTCACTGTCCATTCTCTCAGCGCTACTGACCACACAGGAGCACCCTGTCATTCTGTAGTCCAGCTGTTGCTCTGCATACTTTGTTACCTCCCTTCCCCCCTGTTCCTCAGCGCTCAGGACCCCCACAGAGCAGGTGTGATGTGGTGGTGGATCATTCTCAGCGCTGCAGTGACACTGACATGGTGGTGGTGTGTTAGTGTGTGTTGTGCTGGTGTAGAGTGGATCAGACACAGCAGTGCTGCTGGAGTTTTTAAAACCCCTCCATCGACCAAAAACATCCAGCCGACAGTGCCCTGTGTCACTGATGAAGGACTAGAGGACGAGCGACACACACTGTGCAGCGACAGATGAGCTACTGTCTTTGACTTTACATCTACAAGGTGGACCAACGAGGGAGCAGTGTCTCACAGAGTGGACAGAGAGTGGACACAGGGTTTAAAAACTCCAGCAGCACTGCTGTGTCTGATCCACTCTACACCAGCACAACACACACTAACACACCACCACCACGTCAGTGTCACTGCAGCACTGAGAATGATCCACCACCACATCACACCTGCTCTGTGGGGGGTAGAATTACAAAGTACAGTAACCCTCTCCTAAACCCTGAGGTACATTGTTCTTTAACGTGGTTCTGGAGGCGCAATCGTAATCTAACGCCTCCTCGTCTGATGCAGATGAAAGTGAAGAGAGTTTCTGAGCAGCTTGTAGATGTCTGTAGAAAGAGATCACCATCATCCAGGAACCTTCAAAACCACCACATAATCTGAAGCTACATGTTTTCAATCAAATTTCAGGATCAGATCGCCACCACAATGCTGCGTAATCCTCCTTCAGAACTTCGGTCGTCCGCCAACAGCTTCTCCACATGAGGTTTCACTAAGCCTCGCACGGAGAGCACACCCTCCAACACCTCGCTTCGCCTTTCTCTTCTTTATTCCTCAGAAAACACTCACGAGACGCAGAATCTAGACTTTTAATTACGCAGCGCTGGGTTTGTGTTTGTAGAAGATGTCATCATCGTTTGGATCAGCTCAAGAGTTCATTAACAAAACAACAGTCTTCACATAGTTTTTGTCATTTTCTGGAGACAAACCTCAGCAGTGAAGTCTCCTACCTTCTGAATTAATATCAGTAGAAAAAGTATGTTATTGACATTATACACATCTTCTCTGTCCAATTACAAACATCCATCTCCCTAAATATTAACTGCACAGATAAAGGAAGTAAAAACCTTCTTAACGTTCAATAGAAATCAATGTAAATAGATTTCATTCAGTGTAATTTTGGAGCCTTTCTATTGGTCCATGTTTTACACAGTGTGAAAGGACAGCTGCTGTTTACAAATGATGTAGTCAACTGAACATCCACCAACATGGAGATACGTGTTTGTTAACTGCACAGTGATGAAATGTAGCTACAAATTTAACTTTGGTGAAAGCTATTGTTGCAGGTGGAGTATTGTGTCCATGTTTGGGAAAATGGAAGATATGTTTTGAAGAGAAACGTTTATAATTACTATGCTATTACCTGTGTAATTACACATACTAGCATCAACACGAGAGAAATAACTCTAGACTTAACTGTAGTTAAAACAGAGAAAGAAATATGCTAAAATTTTTAAAAAGGTTACTTGAGAAATAAAGATCTAAACTCTTTAAAAGTTATTTATCTGCATTTGTATAACATTCTGAAAAGGTTTCCTCACCATTCGCTAGCTCTTAGGTGAATAAATGAATGTAAAAACACACGGTCTCTGCTGGTATGTCTCTCTCTCCTCGTGTCAGAGGCATCTGGTGTATTTAAAGATTGTGGAGAGAACTAAAGACATTAAAAAGCAAAAACCAAGATTAGGATGTTGCTCTATTCCTGCTCCATAGGGGGGTAACACTGACTTATTTCTGCTGTTACAGGTCACTTAAGGTGGAAATGTCTCCAAATTCAGGAGACGGCTAACTGTGTTAGCGACAGTGCTACAAAACTAAACACCTTCAGTTACACATGAGTTTCTGTGGGAATTCAAACAGTGAATAAAATGTTACAGATGAGTTACACTTCACCCGCTTACAAACAACAGTCATTATTTCTCCTCAGACACACCTTAAAAGACCACCTTAAAAGACCACCTTAAAAGACACTGAGCTACATTTCCCCACATTCGTAAATGTTCCCTTTAAAGAGCATTATATTTTTCTTATTTTTTGAAAAATTACAAACATTCTCACTGGGCACATCATAAAGTTTACTATGTGTATTAAACATATTTGTGGGTGTTTAGATTTGTGGGTTTCTGTCAACTGAGCGTTTAAACCCCTGACGCTCCACCCGACTACAACGGGCAGGTTCTGTGCTCATTTAACACTACCACCGACAGTTTACTGTACTTTGTCTGAGATCCTTCTTCAGGTGCATATCAGACAGTGTGTCTGGATTCAGTGAAACAGCGCCACCACTGGCTGGGAGCTCACTTAGGACCATAAAATAGCTACAAATCATAACGTTGAAATGTTATGAATATCTGGCGTGCCCTTTTATAATACATGCACTAATTTCAGAAGGTCTTGGAGCTGTAGGCATCCCTCTATTCACTCAGAAACCTGCAGCCCTTAAGGATCTGTACGCTGCACTAGACGGTGACGTTTAAGCACTCATGAAATTGAATAGTCTGTGTTGACCGATGGCACAAAGGGTTAAATTCAATGCCCGTGTCTCCTGGAGGGATCTAAGCAGAGCATTCCAGAGGGATTTAGAGCGAGGGATAATGGTGGGGGAATGACAAAAAGTCTAAAGCGCTGGAAGAAGATTGCCTTCTGCTCATTTGCCCCACACAATGGGCGAGAGAGCCGACTCCAGAGCTGCCAAAATCTATCTCTCCCTCTCGCGTTCGGCTCTGCACGCGCTCATTATGCAATAAAGCACTGGGACGGCTGTAATTCCACCTGCCGTCATCTTCCTCCCGGCCACAGGAAGCAACTCGGCACGGCTTTGATGGCCGTGGAGGAAGGTGGGCTTCCCTTGATGTCAGGTTCTCTGCTTTTTTTTTCACCTCAGCATTTTAGGCCCCATCCAACAGAGAGAGTACAAAATCTTGCAGAGGCCTTTGTCACATTATCGCTCACCGTTATCGGCCCTTCGCAGGTGTGAAGATAACAAAGCCTCACCCATAAAGAGAGAGAGAGAGAGAGAGAGAGAGAGAGAGAAAAGTGGGTTGAAAAAAAAAACTGTATTCAGATGTCAGAAGGAAATGGCAGGGATGAAAGCTCCAGCATGAGCCCCCAAAAAATAAAGAAATAAAATAAAATAAAATAAAATAAAAATGGTACATAGTTTTGGCAAGAAAACCTTCAGAGTCCAGACTTCAGAGTCCAGAGGTCTAAAGAGAACCAGTCAAATGAGGTGAGGTCAAATTACCTACTTGTTTCTATTGCCTCATACAGGAGCACTTTGTAGTTTACAGTTACAGACTGTAGTACATCAGTTATTACTGACACTATACATATGTAATTATATATTTATTACAAATCAAATTTACTGAAATATATCAATGATGGTGGAATCATATATCTCCATGTGGTAAAATTAAGAAAGCACCACTCCATAATGTAGACTGTTGCCCATGTTTTAATAAAACAGTAATAATAACCATGTATTTATACAAATGTAATTACATGTAATAACAGCAAAATTGACAGCAACGACTCGAGATGAGTATGCATTTGGAACAGAGGCAGATATGTACTAAAATGATTGAAAAAATGTTGTTAGTGTGTGTTGTGCTGGATTAAATGGATCAGACACAGCAGTACTGCTGGAATTATATAACCCCTCAGTGTCACTGCTGGACTGAGAACCATCTCTAATCTCAGGTAAAGAGCATCATCTGCATCTGACACACACACACACACACACACACACACACACACACACACACACACATACACACACACACACACACACACACACACACACACACAGTATCAACTCATCACTGCCATGAGTTCAAAACAGCTTGAATACACTGTACTCTATCTGTCTCCCTAGCAACAGGGCACTAGCATTAGCACAAAAGCTCCTGACCCTGGCAGCGGTGGTCTCTGGCCTGAGAACCCCCACTGGTCCAGGGCCAGACGTCCAGCAAGAAGCAGTGAAGTCTGCGAATTCAGCTCTGGACGGATTCTGCTGAACCCTGAGGGGTTCATAACGATTAATCAGTGTCCAGTCCCCTCTCTCCATCTGACCTTGCCTCAGACACATGTCTCTTAGAGCCGTGCTGTTTGGGCTAGTGCTGAGAAACCCACTGTTCAGCCAAGGGTCAGTGAAACACTGGGCAGTAGATTGGAGGTTGGGGTGGGCGTGGGGGGGCTGATGGCTGATGTGGATGTAGCAGGGGAATGGTGGTCATACACACATCAATCACTTTACAGTCATCACTCCACACACAGTCCTCTAGCCCACTTTAAGCATTGAGTAGAGTGACATTACACTTTTGTGTGGATGCGGGTGGAGATGACACCCGCTCTGTGAATAGTCCCCTGAACATGAATTTCCTGTTTTCCGCAGCCAGAAAGGACTAGAGGACGACCAACACCAACTGTGCAGCAACAGCTGAACTACTGTCTCTACTGACTTTACATCTTTAAGGTGGACCAACGAGGGAGGGGTGTATCCAGGCAGCACTGCTGTGTCTGATCCACTCCAATGGGTGTTCTACAGTCTGTAATTACAAAACTATCAAGCTTCTCTGTGGACAGTGGGGAGGGTAAACTGGACAGTGAGTGCAGTAACAAGGAGGTTTATTAAGGCTAAATGTATTGTAAGTAGAAGTCGATATAATCAAGATGTTCAATTTTTAAGGTGTGTTACGCAGCTGTGGGCCCAGAACCTTGTATCTCCATTTTGTCTCAACCCCCAACCCCCCTGCCCACCATGAATTCAGAGTGTCAGCGGACCCTTACAATGCACTCTTAATTATATAAATAAATTAACAACTACATTCCATTAAGAGCCAATCTAAAGCGTCTGAATAAATATAAAAATCACTTAATGTAAATGTTCAAAATGTTTACAAATGTAAGGTTCTTTATGAAACCAAAAGTGGCTCTCCTATGGCAAGGCTAAAAGAACCCTTTGTAGCACATGTATCTTTAAGAAAGTGGGTCTGGATTTGAGGATTAATGTCTAGTAGAAATGGTCCAGAATAATTTTGAAAACATCATTCTTCCTTGACTTCTATTCAGAATTTGGAGCATGATTTCTCTCTCCTTTGTGGTCATTAAAAGGACGTTAGTGATTTGTGACTGGACATCAGCGATGAGCTAAAGCCATGCCTGGTGTCATACTGTTAAATTAATAATGATATATTTCACTGTGTGATTTTTATCCCGAAACTGAAGGCAGTGTCTGAGTTAGCAAGCTGTTACATTTTCCTTGACGTGTGATTGTGAGCGATCCTCGGCAGAGAGGCTGGTGCCAGTCACGACGCAGTAATGCCACGGAGATCTGCCAGCAGCGTTTTGGACTGAAGGTCAGTCTGCGCTGGCCCGGGTCCAGAGAACAATCAGAACTTCATCTGCTGCGACAGACTGACAGACTGGCAAGAGTCGGACAGACACAATCTGGACGCAGACGAACCCACTGTACTGTTACACATAGTGATATCACGATCAGGACGGTCCATATTGAGGAACCCAGCAGCCGTCTTTTATGGACAAGTCAATGAAGTTGGAGGAGGAACGCCTCCAACAGGGGTTCAACTTCTGGGAAAAGGAAATAGATACAAAAGAAGAGCCAGTGTATTACAGCCGTCTAAGGTGCACTGCTGAGATTTTAGACCCAATCTCATTTCTTGTTTTTATCACTACCCCATGTTTTTGAGTGTTCTTTTGCCCCTTGGAGCTGAGGTACAGCGTGTAGTGCTTAAAGTATTCCCTTCAAATTGAGACGGCCCATCAACAGCTCTGCCAGTCTGCAGTGATATCAGAGGAGCTGCTGGAACTTACTTATACTTTAGGCTGTCATACACCTTTGGAGGGGTTTCACAATCATATATCATCACCCTCCCCCAAACCTGTTCTGTGATATGATGCTGAATTCAGCTCTTATTCAGGGACTGCTACTCCAAGGCTTCCATTTCCACCTTAAATGTTTCAGTACCTAAGGGTGCTGGACTGTAATTGCTTTACCATTTACTGTAAATTGACAGCTTTGTTTGTTCATCTTTTTAACAGCAAATTGTAATCAAATTAACATCAGACCGAATGTCTTTTTAGACACACATGATAATGTAGGGGCACCTTAACATATGAAACGATAAAATTAATTCTAAAATATCAGCTTATTGTTTACCTCAATTTTTTTTTTTATGTAAGTTCTGACACTTTCACCTTTAGACGTAAAAAGAGGTCACTATTTTCATATCTGTGTTACACTTGAGTATTAATGGTCTTTAAGGTGTTTACAACCCAATTAATAACCATGAAATAAACAGGCATTTAAACCATTTATAAACCTTTATCAGGGACATCAGCTACTGCTACTGATGTTTTCTGTTTGTTATAAAGCAAAAGCTCCTAAAACACTGAAGTTACATTAAACTAAGAAGATACACAGGTGATAATGGTTTTTAAAAGAGAAAACACTAACGTTTGTGGATTTCTTTGGTCTCACTGTGATGCACAAGGCGTCATAACCCTCAGTTTGGAGTGTGTCCCCCTAACACCCACTCCCTACCCCCAGGCACAATCACGATTAGGTCTGTCTATATTGAATATTTTTATAAACAGTTGAGTTTTGATGTCAGAATTAGGTAAAAGGGATATATACAAAGGAAGAGCCAAGGCAGTAGAGCATGGGAACCAGACGTCTGAGACGTGGGCTAGAGGTTTTCATAGTCATGGGTTTATATGTGAATTTAGGATCACTCAGAGTGTGAGAAGAAAAACATTAATACTGATCTTTGAATTTGGAAAAGCAGAAATCATGGGCTCTCGGGAAGTTCCAGGATCATTGGCCCCATCTTCAGGAGATTGTGAGTTTGGTTCCAAAGCCAGTTGGCTTTGCTGTCTGGGTGAGAAGGATGGTCCTCTCTCTCCCCATATCTGTGCTAATGGAGGTAGCTAGCACATGTGACAGATCTGGGCAGTTTGCCGTCCACTCATGTTTTAAGCTGTGTATTATGACTTTGCATTAACAGCAGTCTGAGAAGAAGTGGTGGGTAGGCCTCACGTGTCTCAATAAGCACGAGTTCAGCCCATTTCCCCATGGCTGGGGACACTGTGTGTACAATAATTGGAGAGAAAATGCAGTAAATAGCTGTTGTATTCTCTGTAAATGTTATATATATATTGTTGTTGTTGTTTTTTCCCAGAAACTGCAGTGATAAATGAATAGTATGCACTTGGAGCCAATCTGAAGGTTATTTAAATAAATATATACATGTTCTCTGACTCTGTATTTTATAAATATATACTCCCCCCAAATGGAGCAATCAGGAATAATCACGTGTGCGTGACCTAATCATGATTTAGCCAAACAGCAGTGAAATCCGTAATGAGGGGCTTATTATCCCACCTGTGTGCTGCCTACATGACGGCGCAGTTGATTTTATTGCGGCTGGAAATGTAACAGCATGCCATTACCACGCTTTGCTGGCTTTTCCCGAGGCAATGTCATGCCATTCTGTCTCGCCATTCGCGAAATAAAAGACGGGAAGGAGGAAGGGAAGAACTGTGAGATGGGAATGCAATTATGGGCCATATTACCACAAATAGAGGAGCTTTAACAGGGTGTAGACTCAAGAGGGTGAAGCCCCCGGTGCTGGATGTAGCCTTGTGGCATCATTTCCGTGCAGAGAAACACACATCCCCTGAACCCAGTACAAGAGGAAGAGTGGAGAGAGGACGAGAGGATCGACTATCCCTGGGCTGAGTGATACCACCACATTTCCCTCAAAGGAAAGACACCAAAGGTCAAAAAGTAAGTTCAGGTTACAGAGAGATGGAACCAAAAACAACCACGCAAGACCTGACCAATCACTAAAGCTGTACACGTCGGATAATCAGCACTGCAACCTTCCATCTTTGGGATAATTTATTATTAATAAAATGAGTGAAAGAATCAATATCAGGTAAATTATTACGGTTATTGTTCTACGTCGTGAGTTTCTGCATTTTTCAATGATTTATGTTCATTGTTTATAAATTAATGATAATGTGCATCTCAGTGAAACATGCTAGGCATTCATTCATTCATTCATTCATTCATTCATACATTTACTCATAGATTCCGTCATTAATTCCATTATTGCTTTCATTCATTCATTTAATCAATTAATCAATCATTAAGTCATTCATCCATTCATTCACTGATCCATCAATCAACCCATCCATCCATTCATTCACTGATCCATCAATCAACCCATCCATCCATCCATTCATTCGTTCATTCATTCGTTCATTAATTTAGTCCTTCATCATGTTCAGAGTTGTGGTGGGTCACTGTGCGCAAATCAATAATACACCCCAGATATAGATATAAATCTCTCTCACACACACACCTGTGGACAGTTTCACACACTCACCCAGTCACTCACACACTCACCCAGTCACTCATACACTCACACTTGTGGACAGTTTCACACACTCACACAATCACTCACACACTCACACCTGTGGACAGTTTTACACACTCACCCAGTCACTCACACACTCTCCCAGTCACTCACACACTCACCCAGTCACTCACACACTCACCCAGTCAGTCACATACTCACCCAGTCACTCACACACTCACCCACACACTCACCCAGTCTTCCACACACTCATCCAATGGCCAGCACACTCACCCAGTCACTCACACACTCACCCTGTTACTCACACACTCACCCTGTCACTCACACACTCTCCCAGTCACCCACAAATTCACCCAATCACTCACACACTCACCAAGTCACTCACACACTCACCCAGTTACTCACACACTCCCCCAGTCACTCACATACTCACCCTGTCACTCACACACTCACACCTGTGGACAGTTTCACACAGTCACGCCACATACTCTTGTGTGTGTTAGGACTGTGGGAGGAAAGCAGAGCACCTGGAGGAAACCCTCACAAACACTGGGAGAACACAGCACACAGTGACCCCAGGAAAGGGTCCCTCTCAGGACCCCAAGACCCTGAGGCTGTGTGAGAGACACCACTGCTGTGATGTGGATCATTTCCGCCTGCATGGGGTGTTACTGCAGGATCACAACAATGCCAATGAACGCTTGTGATTGGTCAGCACACTGTAAGCACATTCACTGATTAGTCAAAGTTTGCACATTACACACTTCTGCGTGTGTGGTGTGTTGCTGTAATATTGTATTAATGATGTATCCCACAGCCCTACACTGCACTCACAGTGCTGTCAGAGTCTGAGAGCTGGGTCTTTTTGACTCGCCCCTGTTCCTCTCAGTGACGGAGTCGTCTCTATAACCATACCCCACATCCTTCTCTGGAAAATTAGCAGCAGATCGGCTCGTTATCCTGGGATCGGACGCTGCGCAGAGGCTGCTGGGAATATAATGATCCCTCTTTCCTTCAGCTCTTCAGACAGACCCCCGTTCTCATAACACCCCCTTCGTGAACTGGAGTGATGGAGACCGTCATTGTTGTAGAGAGGTCTTTTTTTAGGATGTTCTTAGAAACTGAGGAGCCCATAAAAGAGCTTTCCTCAGAGTGAAGCCTCAGAAGAAGCACTTCCTGAAGAACCATCCACCTGAGGTTTCTATACACAGCCCTCGTGGTGAAAAGTTTTGAAGAGTTGTGAAGTTGGAAGAGGTCCATCATGAGGTACAGCGCCTGAGATTTACATCAGTGAAGGACCTTAACATCAAACAAAGTTTGCTTCAAGTTTATAAAAGATTCTGCAATTTAAAATTAAATAAAACAAGTAAAAAAGAAAACCACTGGTCCCACTTTATTGGCTTCTCAAACTGTGTAGTTACCCCTTAACAATGTGTGTGTGTGTGTGTGTGTGTGTGTGTGAGTGAGAGAGAGAGAGAGAGAGAGAGAGAGAGAGAGAGAGAGGGGGGGGGTACTGGGTGAGTGTGTGAAACTATCCACAGGTGTGAGTGTGTTAAACTTTCCACAGGTGTGTGTGTGTGTGTGAGAGAGAGAGAGAGAGAGAGAGAGAGAGAGAGAGAGAGAGAGAGAGAGAGAGAGAGAGAGAGAGAGAGGGACTGGGTGAGTTTATGAAACTGTCCACAGGTGTGAGTGACTGGGTGAGTGTGTGAGTGGCTGGGTTAGTGTGTGAGTGGCTGGGTGAGTGTGTGAAACTGTCCACAGGTGTGAGTGTGTGTGTGAGGGACTGAGTGAGTGTGTGAGTGAAATAGTGAGTGTATGAAACTGTCCACAGGTGTGAGTGTGTGTGAAATTGTCCACAGGTGTGAGTGACTGGGTGAGTGTGTGAAACTGACCAGAAGTGTGTGTGTGTGTGTGTGTGTGTGCATATGTGTGTGTGCGTGTGTGTGAGTGAGTGACAGGGTGAATGTGTGAAACTGTCCACAGGTGTGTGTGTGTGTGTGTGTGTGTGAGTGAGTGACAGGGTGAATGTGTGAAACTGTCCACAGGTGTGAGTGTGTGAGTGACAGGGTGTGTGTGTGAAATTGTCTAAATGTATAAATGACCAGATGAACATATGTGAGATTAACAAAGTGCTGCATTAAATGTAGTCACATTGTTATTAAACAAATTATAATGATGTTACTACACAGTTATAAGAGACCAACAGTAAAGGAGGACTACACCATAGTTGTTTTACATGTTTTGAGCTCCTACACAAATCATTTCCTTTGATCTTCAGTGAGTGGGGGACTGAACTGTGTGGATTTCCTTAAATGTCTGAGTGTGCTTTTTCAGACTTGTCTTATCTCTCATTTTGTTCTATTCTTGGGGCTATTTATTTATTTATTTAGTTATTGTTTGTTATCCATCTGCTTTATTGCTGTGTCCCGCGCTCAGTCGAATGTAGCGAGAGAACTCTGAGGCAATTTTATTAATGGCAACAGCAATCTTGCTCAAAGTGACCTTTCCTAATTTGTTAATAAATACAGACGGAGGAGTGTGCTGACTAATGGGAGGTGACGGGAGCCTCGCTTTTCTTCCCGAGATCACTCCATTAAATCAGGTCCAGCGTCCGTCAGACGAGCGCCGAGGCACTGACACTTCATTTCGGCGAAGCGTAGGATCTGGCAGCTGGTTGGAAGACGATGTCATGGAGTCAGATTCAGAATTGTGGGTTGAGGGACAGTGATAAAGACCACTTGTGTTGACATGACTCAACCACTGATTTAAACTGGGGTTAGAAAATACGCCTCTTTTGATTTAGCTTCAGCCTGCGTTTACTGACTAAAATGTCTATTAGTTTTAGTCATTTTAATCATTTAATTATTATTTTTGGCCTTGAGTCAATAAAATTAAACAATTAGCCTGAACTAGCCATGACTTTTTAAAGGTTTTACTGTTTAGAGGATTTATTATTTACTAGATTTCAGCATGAAAGTTAGTTTACATTAAAATAATTGCAACATTTAGTAAGGACAGGGACACATTATTTATTTAAATACAATTAGCATTTTAATCAACATTTTAATTTATCAACAGGTAGTGTCTCTGTCACAGTTCCAGGGTCAAATCCCGCTCCGGGTGACTGTCTGTGAGGAGTGTGGTTTGTTCTCTCTGTGTCTGTGTGGGTTTCCTCCGGGTGACCCTCTGTGAGGAGTGTGGTGTGTTCTCCCTGTGTCTGTGTAGGTTTCCTCCGGGTGACTCTCTGTGAGGAGTGGGGTGTGTTCTCTCTGTGTCTGTGTGGGTTTCCTCCAGGTGGCTGTCTGTGAGGAGTGGAGTGTGTTCTCCCTGTGTCTGTGTAAGTTTCCTCCGGGTGGCTGTCTGTGAGGAGTGTGGTGTGTTCTCCCTGTGTCTGCGTGGGTCTCTTCCGAGTGACCGTCTGTGAGGAGTATGGTCTGTTCTCCTTGTGTCTGTGTGGGTTTCCTCCGGGTGACTCTCTGTGAGGAGTGTGGTGTGTTCTCCCTGTGTCTGTGTGGGTTTCCTCCGGGTGACTGTCTGTGAGGAGTGTGGTGTGTTCTCCCTGTGTCTGCATAGGTTTCTTCTGGGGTGCTCTGGTTTCCACCCACGGTCTGTAGGTGTGAGTGTGTATGTAAGTGAATGTGTGAGAGTGTGTCGCCCTGTGAAGGACTGGTGCCCCCTCTTGGGTGTGGAAACTTACGCACTTACAAACAATGAAAGAATGAATTTTAAGTTGCTGAAGATGCCAGCTCCAAGAGATTCAACTTTAAGAACCACTGGCCAAGTGACTCATCTGTCACTGTTTTCACTGACGTCATCTGTGCTGTTTGTATTTTCCAAATCTGATATTGAGTCATGTACCAGTCTCACATTTTTATTTTTTGAGGAAAAATGCAGAATATTTCAGCATTGTTCTAGTCTTTAAATCGTTTTTATTTAGTTGTAGTCTACATTTCATGATGAAAAATATATTTTAATATACTCATGTGTAATGACAATAATCTGCCTTATCTCTTACCACTGGAGTCTGGGCTGGTTGACTCCGGTCTGAAGATATTTAGGGTCAGTCAGAGTGGACGGGTCTGACAGAAACAGACCTAACTCTGCACATAATCTACTGAATCTACGGTCAGCAACTCAATTCTCAACAGATCCTGTCAACATTAATCAACAAGTGAATGTAGTGTGTCCATGCAGCAGCCCTCTACTGCTGCACCATTTAAGGTGTGAAGGAGACTCCCCACTTTCTGCACAGACCACACACTGACCGCGTCTGCCGCCCTGGACACAGCGCAAAAACCATTCCCACCTTCCTTTATTTCTGCTTCAAACAAATAGTAGCATAATGACACCAGCACAACACTGCACTTCCATCTTTCCACAGGGTCCCGGTGATAACCCAGGGGTGGGTGATTTTGAAGTTCTGAAGTCGTGGAGCATGTGACTGCCACCCAAATCCGTCTGGAAGTGTGAGTACAAGGTACCAGTCTTTTTACATAATCTAAACACGTCATGTACCCAAGGCTTTACAAGTTCAAACTAAAGCTAAATCTCATGTTATAAACCGAACTGCAGCATGTCAGGAGCCGCTGTATCACTGGTGATTACTCTGTCTTTGTTTTAGGCCTCTGAGGCTCTACAGTGAATATAAACAAGGGCTGGTAAACACCAAGGGAATGTAAGAGGGTCACACAGTCAGGAGGAACGACGCTAAACTGACAGAAGATCTTCTCTCTGCCATCTACTGCAACAAGAGCCCAACCTTGCTGTTAGCGCTGAGATACACTGAGGATGAAATCAAACACAGGGAAAGTACACAGCTGTTTTTGGAGCTACTGTTGATGCTACTGACCCAAGCTGGCTTGTGTATATGAGACTAGGATCATCAGGCTCAATGCCCAGTGCTGGTTAGAGGCATATTAAGCCACTATAATTGAGCTGTAACAGTGGTCCTACTTGTGGAGTGATGCAATTCCATCCACTTCATTTGGGATGAGTTGCAGTGCCAGAACTAATCTTCCAACATCACTATCCAATGTTAATGCATGAGTGACTGCCATCAGATCCACACAGCAATGGCCAACGTGTGGTGTAAAGCCTTGTCCATAGAGTAATATATACTGCAACATTTTAAGACCAACTAATAGTGAATGAGTGCCTTAAGAATGATGAACAGGTGTTTTGGGAATCTTTGGGAGCGGGACACAAGCCGGACACGAGGTTTCAGATCAAATGAAGAGATGAAGAGGAGGACAAGGATGAAATTAAAAACAGAAAGTCACTAGAAAATAAAAACAGGAAAGTGCTGCATCTGTTTGCTGTTGTCAGGGTGATGACACTAAAAAAAATAATTCTTAGTGAGTCGACTCCTAAAGAATTGATTATTTGAGCATCTGGGAGTCACTTGTATCAAATATTGGCCAATGATTCAAAGAGTTTAATCTCTTGGAGTCGACTCGGTCTCGATTTTCCACATCTTCTGCAGCGACTATCAAAAATACATCACTAAATTAAGCTACATTGTAATTTAATGAACTAAAACTAGACAAAAAATTAATAATTACATCAGTAAAATATGACTGAATCTAATAAACAACTGAATATTCTCCCTCTCTCTTTGGTTTCCATCGCCCATTCTGGCTCAAAGAGTGTGGAAGAGATGGGATGTCTTTGCTAGAGCAACATATGTATGAAGAATCTGCATGTCTTTCATGTCCTGGACGAGGCCAGATGGCTAATCTATACGACCATGCGAAATGACATGCATTGTCATAGCCTGTTTATAAGGTTTTAACGAAGGCCTAATGACTGCCGGCATCAAAGGCTTTCTCCTCGCCAGCTGTTCCATAGCTGGGGGGAAACGTTCAGAGAGAATACTCAACAGATAAGATGCGAGGGCCAGATAAAAGATGGATAAAGTTGGCGTGCTAATGGCTTTATGCTTTCGTTTGGCCCCTTTTTCTTTATCTTCCGTCTTTGGGAGAGGAAAAATGACGGGGATCGTTATGGAGTTGTGGAGGGAAAAAAAAAAGACCAAACACAAAACTAGACCAAGACCAGCGCTGATGCGAAAGAATTTCAGGGAAATGTACAACTCCAACAGAACATGAGAAGAACTAAAATATCAGTGGAGAGAGAGAGAGAAAGAAAACTCTCCACACACTCACCCAGTCACACACATTCACCCAGTCGCTCACACACTCACCCAGTCACACACACTCACCCAGTCACACACATTCACCCAGTCGCTCACACACTCACCAAGTCACCCACACACTCACACAGTCACCCAGTCACACACATTCACCCATTCACACACACTCACCCAGTCACACACATTCACCCAGTCGCCCACACACTCACCCAGTCACTCACATACTCACCCAGTCACTCACACAATCACCCACACACTCACCCAGTCACACACATTCACCCAGTCGCTCACACACTCACCAAGTCACCCACACACTCACACAGTCACCCAGTCACACACATTCACCCATTCACACACACTCACCCAGTCACACACATTCACCCAGTCACTCACACACTCACCCAGTCTCCCACACACTCACCCAGTCACTCACACACACACCCAGTCTCCCACACACTCACCCAGTCACACACACTCACTCAGTCACACACATTCACCCAGTCGCCCACACACTCACCCAGTCACTCACATACTCACCCAGTCACTCAGACACTCACCCAGTCACCCACACACTCACCCAGTCTTCCACACACTCATCCAATGGCCAGCACACTCACCCAGTCACTCAGACACTCACCCAGTCACCCACACACTCACCCAGTCTTCCACACACTCATCCAATGGCCAGCACACTCACCCAGTCACTCACACACTCACCCAGTCACCCACACACTCAACCAGTCACTCACACACACAGATGTCAAAAGTGTCTCAGACTCTACCCAGAGACAGATTGAGTCAAATGTCTTTGTTTTCACTCAATAAAGTTGCTGATGCTCCACAGTGTGGGTCACCCACAGGGTGGTAGCCATATGTTAAATACGCTTAATGCAGCATGTCTTACCCTCCCATTCCACTAGGTGTCAGTGTGATACCTATGTTACAATACTGTGAAAATGCTGTGTTTTGAAGCTAATTTGTCCAAGATGAGATAAGATTAGACTTTATTATTCCTCAAATTGCATTTTCTGGTCAAGGCACAAAGACAGTACTCACGCTTCCAACGAGTTTCTGGAAATAGGTACAAAAGTCCAACCCATGTTTTAGCCTAAAGTGAACACGGAGGACATTAGCATCTTTCAATGCAACAGCTGTTCGTTGTGAACCCTCCAAAATGACGTAACCTGCATCGGCACCACTTCCACAGGTGAAGAATGCTAATTCCGACCCTCGTTTCTCTTCAGATCACCCCTTGGCTAGCGACAGAACAAAGTCCGCAGATGGCTGAGCTTTAGCTCTGCGGCTAGACGCTGTTATTTTTTTCTCTTCCATAAAAACAGTGTCAATACGGCAGGTGTGTTTGTGTGAATAAAATCTTAAAAACCTGCAGATCTCGAAGCGCAGCGGCTTGAAAGTATCTCCAAGAGACAAAGTAATTACCCAAAATCCATACAGACATAATGATCCGTTCGGGGGGAACGAAGGAAAGATGAAGTCATGTCTCTGGGAAACATCTGAATGGTGGGATTTCATTTCTCTTTCTTCTTTTCCTCTCTTTCACAGCCGCTCCTTCTCGAAAACTCAAGCACCCAGACGTCTCCAGCTCGGCTCAGCGGGAGACGAAAGAAATACAAACGAGGACTAAAGCCGGTGTCTGCTTTCTCGTCTTTCTCTCTCCTTTTGCAGCCGGACAGACAGCGGATGACGACTCTGAGAGCACAATTACAGCACACTTTGCCTGAAAAATGGCTATCCTCTCACACTGTGCCTCTCTTCCTCGCCATTTTATGCAAACAGCTCACTGTCAAACACTTTTCTCGCCTCACAACTTGGGGCCTGAGCAATTAAACCCACATTAAACCCACACTCAGTCCCTTATTTCAACCAATGGACCACTGGGATTCGCTTGGATTTGGACTTCCTATCTCATAAACTGACTTCTCAGTTGCTGAGCGTCTCATCCCAGAGGACAAATCTATTGCTCATAAGTTGCTCAGTAATGACATAGTAGAAATAATGGTGTTTCTCCTAAAATTATTTAAATTTAAGACAAAAAATATAAACACGAGTCATGGGAAAGATGAAAGGGATTAAGGAGAGAGTAGGGTGTATTTAATTTGCAAATCTGAACACAGTTTGTGACATTATCTCCACTAAAACTCCAGATGAGACGTGTGAGATTACTGCTTTATTTATCTCATGAGACATATTTGAGCAGCAGGAGATGAATGCTAAAGTCTCTTTTGTCTTCTCATCTGATATCATAATTATTTTGGAGAAACAACAAACATTGAGGAGATCTCCATTGTTTTAATTGTTCTTCCCTCTGGGATACAGGCTGTAACTCACTCGCTCATGTTTAGCAGGTTGACGACTGCTCACAAGAGGGTGCTCTAATCAGTTTTAATAACAGATTAGAGAGATGTTTGCATCAGTTACACTGTGTAAACACTGTGAACACTATTAAGTGTCTCCATGAAGGTCCCTGACCATTGATGGTCAACAAATATGAGAGGTTTTAAACCAAATGATCAACAGCCAAATAAAACAAATCATAAAACACAGCAAACAAACAAACACAGTGCCTCCCACTGGCAGAAAAGTAGGAGTCCACCTTACCTTGCAGGTGTAGTTTGCTTTCTGGACTCTGCAGAAGAACAGAACTGACCGAGTCCAGGTTGTCGTAGGTGCTGCAGCCTAGAGGACCAGTCCGCGTCTCCGTCACCTAAACACACACAACAGCAGAACTGGTGAGAAAAAAAATAAGAAGAACCTTAACCGTCCTCTTGTGTTAGGGTCTTGATCGACCTGTGTTTAGGTTTTAAATGCGAACAAGTGCTCCATGAATTTCTTTATTGCATCAAGATTTTTTGACTTTGTCAGGAACTTAAGCAAATTTAAACAAAATATTTTTTTACTAAATTATAAAATGCTCTTATTAAAATTATGGCTTTTCTGTTGTTAGGGTCAATTTCGACCCAGGTATAATTTTAAATCAGAAAACAAAAACAAGTGCCAAATCTGGACTCATAAACACACTATACACCAACAGCCTACAGCTGGCTCCTCCTACAACCACTCGAGCTTCAGTTAGGGGCTTCTATCTTTGTCTGTTTCACAAAACAAGGAAAGACAGACATGTCCAGACATGTAAGGCCCAGTCAGTTTAGAGTTTGTGTTTTGTAGAGTGTACATCTCCAGTTTACAGTCTGCAACAATGAACAATTACAACCAATCCTTTCATGGAGAAGGAAGAATAACAAGGTCAACAAGAGGGAAGAAACAAACTGGTTAATATTTAATTGTTTTTAGGGGATTTTAAATGGGTCAGTTTACAGGGCTAATATGTGTGTCATTCACCAGCCTCTTATTTTAATTATTAGTTTCATCATAATATGGTGATTCTAGACTTAAAGGCAATGTTCATGAATGTAATCAAAAACACTAAAGGTGTTTCTAAGAGGTAACTAGAGTTGTTTTATTTGACGGAGAGAGAGTCCAAACCCTAAAAAGCATAAACCGAGTTAAGGATGTTGCTCTATTCCTGCTCCATAGGGGGGTAACACTTACAACATTTAATTTAGCTGTTTCAGATCACTTAAAGTGGAAATGTTTCCAAACTTGTGAGAGGACTAACTAGGAATTCAAACAGTGAATAAAATCTTACAGACAAGTTACACTTAGACGCATCCCTCCACCTTCAAAGATTCAGAGCTTAGAGCTGCATTTCCCCAAAATCATAGAGGGTCCCTTTAAGTTAGCTTTTAAAAAACAGGTCTCATTCCTCATTTTCTTCATTTAAAACACACAAAACATTGACTTTACACTTTTAATACCACTGTTATTCTTCACTTTCTTCATTTGAATCTTTAACTTTAAGACTTCACCCGTTTAATCCCGTTGTTTTCCGTTAATACGTCTGCGTCTTTACCACATACTTCACCACGGAACCAGAAATCCTAACATTAATGTAGAAACAAACTGTTTAAAAGGGGATGTGGCTGAATAAGGTCAACCTTATTCACATCTGGAGTGGTGTTTGTGGTCCAGAACTAAGCCTGCAGCATCAGTACCTCATTTTTATAGACATCTGCCATCAAATTTTCACAGCAGAGTTTCAATATCTAGACCCCAAGAAGAGCCGAGGTTGTTACACTTGATGCTCAGGAACCAAAACATGCTTAAATGTAAAGTGAGCAGCCTAATGTTGTAAAATGATGTCATTAATGGTTATTAATTAGGTCCTAAACACCATGAACATCACCGTATTTTTTAATCCCTGAATATAAAAGGGCAACACTGAGCGATCTCATTAATACAACATAAGACATGAGGCTGAAAATCGAGGAGACGTCTCAGGAGCCAAACCGATGCTCATACTCATTAATATCCAGAATAACTCCTTTTAAATCATGCCGTTCACGTCGGTGCTTTACGAGGAAGCCCACCTCGCGACTCGGGAGAGCTTTCAAAACACAAGTCTCTAAGTGCCTGCTTTCACATTCAGCAAGACGGGCCCCACCAGCTTCAAAGAAGCCGTTTCCCTTTTAAGGACCTTTAGAGACTTTATCTGCTCGTATAAAGAAGGTGAAGTGCTAATGGCCTTTCCTTCAAACAGCTACACTTCCCACCCCTCCTCCCTCGGAAGGAAATATCAGCTGAGGATAGAAGCCGCTCGGCGACCAAACTTTCAGCGCTGGGGTTAATGAGAGCGCTCCGACGCTACGCTAGTCTCCGTTTAGCATTTGCGCTTAAGGTAGGGATTCTGACAGAATGACTTTCCTCCCTAATTAACGGCTGACCATCGCCGACGCCGAGCCCCGTCTCTGTGGACGCCTCCCAGACTTGTCCGGGAAGGAAAGCGCTGGAAAGCCTGACATTTATCAAAAGCAAGTGCTGGGTTTTCAGCGTCCTCCCGGTGCAGGTTCCTGTCAGATCGCGGCGGAAGCGCTCAGCCGTTAGACAAAGTTGTCTAATTAAAACCGATCTCGTTAGAGTTCATTTGCAGAGGCCTATCAGCAATCGAGTGGCAACCTTCACAACTTCACACCCTTACCCAGTCACCACCACCATCACCACCTTCATCATGCTGACTACATCTCGCTGGTACTCGGATGGATGTCCTCAGTGAGGTACTACAAAGCCGGATTTCTCAGTTAGCCAGATGACTTGAGCCTAAAGTCAAGCTTGTCCAATAGGAGCAGAACTGGGAGAGACCCCTATAGGACAGATAACTTTGGGCTTAAGTTAGCTGGCTAACTGAGAAATCCAGCTTTGTGGAATACCCCTCTCATCCTGGGGGTGAAGGTGGGGTTGATGTGGCCAACAGGGGGCACTGTCCCTGTGGTCGGTGTGGATCCCAATGCCTGAGTGCAGTGACAGGGAGCTCCACTGTTTCTTCTCTCCTTTCAAAAATAACTTTTATTTTCCCTCTTTTTTTTCTCTATTTCACTCTCTTTTCTAACTTATTTATTTTCTTAATATTCTCTGTTGCTTTCCCCTCTCTCTCTCTCTCTCTCTCTCTCTCTCTCTCTCTCTCTCTCTCTCTCTCTCTCTGCTAGTGCTCACTCATCCCTCTTTCTCTCACTCTACTCTTAATCTCATTTTCTTCTCTCTCTCTCTCTCTCTCTCTCTCTCTCTCTCTCTCTCTCTCTCTCTCTCTCTCTCTCCCTCTACTAGTGCTCACTCATTCCTCTTTCTCTCACATTTTACTCTTAATCTCACTCTCTCTCTCTCTCTCTGTATTTCTCTCATCCAACTTCTTTATACTTTGGTCATTATAAAGAAAGCGGGGTCAGTTTGTTTCTTTTCTGACCACTGTTTTTTGTCCACAGCTGAGTCTGCACTGGACACAGTGACCGTCCTCTCCACTTTGTTATTGTTGTTGTTGATGTTGTTAGCGTTAGCCGCTATCAGGGTCATCTGATTCAAAGTGACGCGGAGCTGAGAGCGTGGCACCACAGGCACAAACACAACAAGGTGTATGTGACAAGTCAACCTGCATCAACATAATACCGTTCAGAAACACACACACACCCACACACACGGCGTCCTGTGTTCCCGACTGAGCACGGCGCTCATCAGGGAGTCACGAAGAGAACAGTAGCCAAGGAAATGGGAAGAACAGCCCGACCCTGGTGTGAGAAAGCGCTGCCGGACAAAGGCCCTTCTGTTACGGCCGTAATCCTTTAAGGTCAGAGGTCTCAGGAGAAGGCCGGACACATGGACACACAAACATTAAATGGTCGGTCAGATTAAAGGCCAGATAGCCACACGCTAAACCCCAACATCTCAGACCAATCAATAGAGATTTGAGGTTTAGGAAGATTAAGGATTTTCCCCTGGACACAGACCTCAGAAGACCCTCCCTGACCACGTCCAGGCCCACGGCCCTTTATTACGCCTCACTGTGGTCATTTAGCAACGAGCAATAAGCGTTAAACTCCAAGAAGTGACCAGTGACTGTCATTACACATGAGCCTCAGGGATCTGTGTGTGTGTGTGTGTGCGAGAGAGAGAGAGAGAGAGAGAGAGAGAGAGAAGAGAGAGAGAGAGAGAGAACCATCACAGTGTGGTCGCTCCTGATCCTCTTTTTTTATGGAAGAGGGCCATACTCTTCATTCCCTTCAATGAGAATATCATCTCTCTCTCTCTCTCGTCTCTCTCTCTCTCTCTCCTCTCTCTCTCTCTCTCACTACCTCTCTGTCATTATTTGTCTCTCCCTATATCACATTCTGCTCTACCTCTCTTTCTCTCCCATCCATCTTCTCTCCTCTTTTCTTTCCTCTCTCTCTCTTCCTTTTTTATTTTGTTGCTTATTTTCCCAGACACTTTTATCTTATCTATTTTATAATCTGCTGACTCTCTCTCTCTCTTTCTCTCTCTCTCTCTCTCTCTCTCTCTATCTCTCTCTCTCTCGCTCTCTCTCTCTCACACACACACACACACACTCACTTTTCTATTTTCTTATACATTTTTATCCCTCTCTCTGTCTCTATTTCTGTCATTCATCTATTTTCTCTCACTATGTTCCCTGCCACTTCTTGGCTTCTTTTTACCTCCTTCTCTTTCTCTGTCCCTCATTCTCTCTCTCTCTCTCTCTCTCTCTCTCTCTCTCTCTGTAATTGAGAGGTTCTCCTCAGTGAGGGGCTGGTGTGTAGTTTGAGTTTCTGTCTCTGAACAAAGGGATTTGAGTCTCTTTTGTGTCTTACAGGAGAATAAAATTGGAGCTGGAGAGGTGTGTGTGTGTGTGTGTGTGTGTGTGTGTGTGTGTGTGTGTGTGTGTGCGCGCATGTGTAAGTGATGTCATCATGGGACCGCCACTGTGCTCGCTTCTTATTACGCCCATCACCTGGTGCCACTCCTAATGAAATTCTATTCTGAGCCACTGAAAGTAAAGGGACATGAACCTCGGCGTCCCCCCGGCACCAGCGTCGTCTCAGGGGGGCGTGTCTTTAAGGAGACAATACCCTACTTTTCTACTGTACTCCCTCCTTCTGGAACGTGCCAATGATGCCGGGGAGGAGGTAATGACATCACATGGCGGTATTAGAGCTGTCTTCTGAAGTGAAGAGGGATTAATCAGGAGAGGGTCCCCTCTTCACTGCGGTTAGAGACTGTACTCTCTGGAGAGGGCTGGAACATTGCTGTGAGGATTTAATGGCATTCAGCCACATGAACACTGAGAGGTCTGGTTGATGCTGGATGATTAGTCGTTATACTGACACCTAGTGGCTTTGACTCATCAGGAATTCTACATTAAACCTGTTGAAACATGGCCGCCCGCTGTTGGGGGACCCACTCTCTGCGTTTGGGTGTGTGTGTGTGTGTGTGAGAGAGAGAGAGAGAGAGAGAGAGAGAGAGAGAGAGAGAGAGAGAGAGAGAGAGAGAGAGAGAGAGAGACGTGTGTGTGGTGTGTGTTATACCTTAGCTAATGTGTGTGTGTGTGTGTCCTTGTTTGGGAGTGACAAATCATCTATTGTGTTCGTGTGTGTGTGTTTATTTGTGTGTGTGTGTGTGTGTGTGTGTGTGTGTGTGTGTGAGATACCTCAGTTATTTTGTGTGTGTGGTGTGTGAGATACCTTAGTGGTTTGTGTGTGTGTGTGTGTATGTGTGTGTGTGTGTGTGATACCTTAGTCATTGTGTGTGTTGTGTGTGTGTATGTGTGTGTGTTAGAGAGAGAGGGGGGTATGGAGGTGTTGAATGTGTTGACCTCCTGTGCATCCATTTAAAAGAGTAAAATTAAAGAAATCACTGAACCCATTTTAAATCAAGCCCACCCACCCCCTGTGCGGGACCCACTCATAAACTGGATTTTTCACTGACAACAATTCATCGTGATCCATCGGGTCATGTGAGTTACACTGTGTAAGGGATGAACACATGACAAATAGCCACTTTGTAAAATAGTGTTTTGTTCATTTTAAAGATGTTCAAAAGGACGGCCTGCCCCTTTAAGACGGTTTCACACATCGCTGTACAATCCGAGCCCCTCTCTCTCTCTGAGCCAGCGAAATGGATGCTGAGGAAAACGAGTGCTGCATCATCACAAATTTGCATACGGATTGCTGAGGGGTGACCTTGTGGGGTCTCAGACGGCTCCGTTTCCCTCGCTTAATCATCCCCTCGCTCCGGCACCCAAAACGTCCAATCACGTATCGGCGATTCTTTCTCATTACAACGCTCGGCTGCTTATCTTATCTTAAATGACACCCCTCCAGGAATAATATCTCGCAACATTGAGCTCGGAGCTCGCAGGGACACATTCCTCCTTCCCCTCGTTTTGCTCCGCTGGAGGTTCTGGCATTCGACCCATTTTCTTTTGTATCTATTTCCTTTTTTTCCCGCCGCTATATCACTCCACGCTTTTTCTCCTTGAGAGAACCCTGCAGAAGCAAACACAGTCAGCAGACAGACGCCGGGACACTGCCTCACCTCACACTTTCTATTCTGGGGGTTTCGTCAGGCAGGGGTTATTATTTATAGATATGCAACATTTTATAGCAACACTGGAGAGTGAGAGAAATGCAGCTCCAGAGAAATATAGCTGTGCTGTGAAAGCACAGAAGAAGTGTACACTGTTGGTGTCCACCATACACTCAACGTCATGGGGTCTGAAAGGACGTGCTCTTGGGACTGACTTGGGAGTGTGAGAAGCAGAAAATACAAGCAAATTAACTTTGGAGGCGAGGAAGTCATCGCTGCAAAATAATGACTGCGCACTAGTTTTCATTGAAAGCATTTTAAGGAACCACAGTGATGCCACCTTAATTTTGACACTAACTTAATGGATTCACATATATTGATGTCTGTGTTCCACTGATTCAGACACAGTGAATCGGCCAGGGTCCAAACTACTGCTCTCCTTTACGGTCAGCACCAGAGCTCTGAGGGTAACGTTGCAAACAAACACTGGAAGTAAAAAGTCACCCAAAATAGCCAAGAGTGTAAATAAATGCTGGACTGGAGTGTGTTTCACACACTACAGCGCAAACTGGAACTACTTTATCGGTCACATCACACCCTGCTTCCACGTACTATTCCACCTGACTCCTGCTTCTGGAGACAACTGAATCGACTCATATGTAAATGACTCGTCTGTAAATGACTCTTCTGTAAATGACTCCTCTGTAAAATGACTCCTCTCTGTTTTAACCAGGACCGAGGACTGAGATCAAAGGAAAAAGTCTGGATTAAACCTTTAATCATAGTTTCCCTGTTTTTAAAGATGTACAAATCACAGTAATTCATGTTCATAGTATACTTTGTTGTATGGGGTAGTTTCGCAGAAATGGATTAGGCTTAGTCCTGGACTAAACCCTCTGTTCTATGGAACAATCACCATTGAAACTGCTGTGTTGTCCAGGACTAGGCTTAACCCCTGTCTAAGAAACCATCCCTAGGTGTTTTACAGTCACAGGGCTGAAGAAGTGATTCATAAACTGGGACTGAATCGACTCCAAGACTTTCAAATCTGAGATTCAGTGTGATTCAAGAGTGAATCCCATGTCTCTCTGTCTCCTTGGATTTGAAGAGTTGACTCTCTGGGAGTCAACTCCTTATCGCTCATCCAAGGGTGTAAGATTATGGATTTTTGCTCCTGTGAAATTAATTTTACAGCACTGGAGGGAGGGGCAAGTTTCCTACCCTCCTTCAGAAGTTACATAGTGCAGTTTTCTACAGTGCTGAGCCTGGAGTAGCAATGGCTCTTCCATGTTACAGCTCAGTGGAGCGTCACAATGATTTTGAAGGTGTAATTTTAAGGTAAAATACTGCCTAGTGTTGCTTTAAGTATCCCTACAATGTTTCCATATTCATTTCATAATTTATTTCTTATTTACAAAGGCTTCTAGTGTTTGTTAGCAACATTAGCCTCACAGCTCCAACTCTACTTATCAGCGACGTGTATTTTAGGCTGTGTTTATAGGTAACAGCGTGTGACAGAGGCCTCAGAACTACTTCAGATCGTCTGTTAGACATTCCCCAAAAACCTGACACAGTTTGAGATGCGCGACTCTTTATTTAGCAGCAAAATTGTGTAAATTATATGTTTTGTTTCTACAGTAAGTAAAGTAATAATAACTGAGTTATTTGCCTGCTTGCTTCATGCTGGCCTACATCCTCCTGTGACACACACACACACACAAACACACACACACACACACACAAATCAGGAACGCTGCATCTTTTCCAAACCGTTCCCAGTCCTTAGATCACAGTGGGTCGTCCCGGTTAATGGCCAAAGCCTGACGTTCCCTTGTGTGCCATCTCCCCTCTCGCTCTCATTACACCTGCATATAAACAGCGGTGTGTATTGTTAACCGAGCCCAGTTTCTTTTCTAGGACTCTTCTGAAATCTGCAGTGGTCCCGATCCCAGACTCTGCACTCACTCTTTTTCGTCCAGAAAGAGCCTTCCGTCTGGAGCTAACGCGATAAGCCGCCGCCGCTTCAAACCTGTTTTGTCTTGGGACGGTTTTTTTGGAGTGTTTCCCAAAAGCCAATGCACAGAGGAGGCGTCACCCTGCGGCTTTCAGACTCAGACAAAGGCAGGAGACGATGGATGGGCCTGCCCACCTGGTACAAAGGTGTTTGAAAGTGCTTGACAATAAAAGAGAGGTGCTAAAAGTAACACTAGCGCAGTCTGCTAAACAACAGCAGTCAGCAGAATGAGCTCGGGTAAAAGTGCTGATCCCTGGGAGAAGTTATGACTAAGAGAAGTAGTCTAAGAACATTTCTGTGAGGATTTTGATGGCTTTCAGACAAGAGAATATTACTGAGGTTAGGTGATGATGACATCACTGCATCTCACCCCACAGCTCCATCGCTGCAGAGAAGGCAGCTGCTCTTACACCCCTCTGGTAGTCGGCTTTTGAAAAGTGCTCGAGAGCTGGGCGCTGCAACAAGGAAGGAACAAACTCTACTGATCTGTCTGAACTGATGACGGAGCTGTGTTCAGTTCCCAAACAACAACAACATGCCAATACACCACGAGTAAACATCGCTTAGCGTTACCCGCCGCCGTTGTTGTGGTTTCCAAAGCCTATCCATATCCATCGTGTAGAGTCCATACCATGCACTGAGCACTAGAAGTAAACCTAACATGAAAATACTTATCTCCTCAATGCACTTCATTGTTGGTTTATAATTGGTTAATACCCACAATCTGACCCTTCAGGTCCGAGACCACTCAGAGCTCAA
>NC_089801.1:19166908-19232289 GCF_029633855.1 Hoplias malabaricus | reverse complement strand
CCTAAATGTATTTGTTAATAACAGTGTAATAAGGTGCTGAATAAATATAACTCGGAGTTAATAACAGTGTAATAACATTCTTTATAAATAATAACTTAAAGTTAAGTGTAATAATATACTATATATAATAAATCTGTTAATAACAGTGTAATAAGGCCATGTGTTTCAGGCTTGAGTTGAGCCCAGTTTAGTGAGTGCTGTCTCTGGTTTATTCATTTCCTCCTGAGTCAGCAGTCACTGTGGATTGCTCTGGGTTTCTCGGCTGAGTGTGCACCGCCTCCAGCTCTCAATGCCAACAGCGCTTCAGCTGCCTGCCAGTCAACCCCCACCAAGCCACCCACTACCCCCCACCCCCACCCCCACCCCAGACACAGGGACCTTAGAGTCCAGACTCCACGGGGGCAGCAATCCACATGTATATGTGTGTGTAAATAGAGAGAGAGAGAGAGAGAGAGAGAGAGAGAGAGAGAGAGAGGAGAGAGAGAGAGAGAGAGAGAGAGAGATAGATAGATAGATAGATAGATAGATAGATAGATAGATAGATAGATAGATAGATGGTGAGAGAGAAAGATGCAGAGCTGGTGAAATAATGAGACCCTGTGCGACCACTAAAAAAAAACTTAATAAACACATACATGAAACAAACGTCTGTATTTTAACCCAGTATTGAGACTCGGTTCCATGTGTTCATCCAGAGGGGCTGAAGTACATTAGGATGAAAGGGAATGAGAAGCAGTGTTGCTTTACGTGTGTGAGGGTGTGATCCTGGGGAACCTGTACCTTGATGGCATTGGTGGAGATCTGGATCTCGTGGAGTTTGCGCATGGTCCCGTCTCGGTCGATGAAGTAGGACGACGCGAGCTGGTGCAGAGCCTCGACCCCCTGAGAGGAGTTCACCATCTTCCGGTCCAGTTTATTCTTCGCCATGTACATGGTCAGAGCCTCCTCACCTGCACACACACACACACACACACACACACACACACATACGCAGCATGAAATCAATTCAGTTCAGTACCATTGTCTTCAATTCAGTTCAGTTTAATTAAATTCAGTTAATTCAGTTCTGTTAAACAGTTCAGTTTATTAAGTTAAATTATGTTTGAATCCAGTTCAGAATTCAGTTCAGTTGAAATCAATTTAATTCAGTTATTATTATGATTATTTCAAATCAGTTCACTTAAAAAAATTACACTTTAGTTCAACTGAACTACGTTTAGACAAAATTTGTCAATTCAGTTCACCTCCTGTTGCTATAGAAATGTGTGTGAACAGTGTGATTCGTGAGGAATGATGACTGGTTTGTGGGTCTACACAGGGGTCTGATTAATCCTTTTTGTAAAACCAAGTTTTTAAACCATGGGAATGTGCTGTCCCCAAGAGGGACACCCCCCCCCCCCATTAAGAGCCTCTGTAATTATTACTAATACAGTGGCAAATGTGTCAATTAGACAATCTCATTATTATTCATCATTAAAGTTGATGTCCACGGTTTTAATAAAATAATATTTCTATACAATTCTGTGAACGTTTCCTCACCATTTGTCTGCTCTCCAGTCAGAAACCGGTTTAATGTCTGTGATTAGCTTAAAAAAAAAAAAAACAAAGAACTGACTATAAACTCAGGAGAGCATTAACTGCATGAAAGTAAACACAGAGCGAATGTGCTACAAAACTAAACAAATAAGATTATTTGGTGATTTAAACAGTGAATAAAAACTTACTGACAATTTACACTTCAGCCGCGTACAAACAAGTCGTTATTCTCCTCAAACACACTGTTCCACCTTAAAGATGCAGAGTTTCTGAATGTAAACAAACCAGAGAATGATTCATTGACATTGCCTTTAATTGTAGAATAACTACGTCATGTTCCAGTCTAACACCACACCAACATCAAAGGAGTGGAAGGCATCTGCTCTGTAGGAGGCAAAGTCTCCTGTGTCTTTGTATAGTCAGTGTGTGTTAAGTCATGTGGGAGAACTGGGTGGGATCCAGCTATTAAAAAAAAAAAAAAAACGATAAAAAATGGTGGATCACTCTGAACGCTGCGGGCTACAGCCACAAACCAAATGTCGCGACATATTTCAGGTCAAAACCATTGCTTTTTTTTCTTCCCTGCCACTCTGGGTGACATTTTTCATGTGTGTGTGTGTGTGTGTGTGTGTGTGTGTGTGTGTGTGTGTGTGTGTGTGTGTGTGTGTGTGTGTTTGTGTGTGAGAGTGTGTGTGAGTGTGTGCACATGTGGAAGCTTTTCCTCTCAGTTCTGGCAGTGTGTACAGACAGAATTGGTGCTGGTGTCTGACACGCAGTGTGTCAAGCTCTCTGTCACTGACCTGCTACACACATACACACACACACACACACACACACACACACACACATGTATAGGACTGGGACATGGAAGCTGCTGTCAGGTCGAATAATGACCAGGTCTTTGACTCTTTTAGCCCTGCTCTGTGTGACAGTAAAGGACAAGGCACCACTGGAAATGAAAGCAGAGGGATTGCACAAACCCTCCCCCCTCTATCTCTCTCTCTCACACACACACACACACACACACACACACACACACACACACACACACACACACATATATATGTACACCCCTCTCTCTCTTGTGTGTATGTCTGAGAATGGGGTGGTCTGTGTGTGTCTAAGTGTGTGTGTGTGTATGTGTGTGTGTGTGTGTGTGTGTGCTTGTTTATAGGCCATGGCACAATATCTGGACATCACTCAGTAACATGTCACTGGGGCTCAGAGCCCCTGCTCTTTGATTGGTCGATTAGCCCGAGGCACTTTGAGCCGATTGGCCACTTCACTTGACTCCTGGTGTCCACAGGCAGCAGGAAAAGAGCAGTGCCATCTTACACACACACCCTTCACCTCAGTAACAAAAGAGTAAATCACTTTTAATTTTTGTGAAAAAAAAAAAAAAAAAAAAAAGCATCAGATGTTGTGAGGAGCACTGAAATATGAGAGATTCCTATCTTTGATCCTACCCACACATTAATAAAAACACACCCCCCCCACACACGTTCTACTGAGTGGACCAGTATAATGACCGTCTATTAAACTTAAACAGTTATCCTCCAGCTTTGATCCCTCTCCACATTCACTTCAGGGTGAAACATGACGCTGTCTGTGGTGAGATAAACTTCACAATCGTCCAAGCTTTGTTTCCAGCTCAAATTAACATAATGTGGTCACCTACTATCACCTACATTCATTCATTAATTCATTCATCACAGATCTAGGGTTCACCTTCGCCACAGCAGCAGCTTCTAGACTGGACTTTAAACATTGCTGTGAGGATTTGATGGCAGCTAAGTAAACATTGGATGTAAAAAATTAGCACAGTCTCAATTAACACCTCAACACATGCAGTAATTTAATGTAATATTATTATTATTATTAATATTATTAATATTATTATTATTATTATTTAAATAACTAACTGTTTTGGCCATAAATTTGTCCAAAACTTCCTCCTGTATTTCAATCTTTTTTTTTTTATGAAGCCTAGCAAGATACGTTCTAACAATGTAAACACAGCATCACTGCTGTTGATTACATTTATTTATTGCTGAAAAATGTAGTAAAATTAATTAATTAATTCATTCATTCATTCATTCATTCATTCATGTTCAGGGTGGCAGTAGGTGCAGAGCCAACATGAAATCACAAGGCACAAGGTGGGAACACACTCTGGAATTGTGCCAGTCCATCACAGCGTGACACACACTCACACACTCACACCTACGGACACTTTTGAGTCTCCAATCCACCTACCAACATGTGTTTTTGGATCATGGAAGGAAAACGGAGCACCCGAAGGAAACCCACGCAGACACAGGGAGAACACACCACATGCCTCACAGACAGTCACCTGGAGGAAACCCACGCAGACACAGGGAGAACACACCACACTCCTCACAGACAGTCACCCGGAGGAAACCCACGCAGACACAGAGAGAACACACCACACTCCTCACAGACAGTCACCCGGAGGAAACCCACGCAGACACAGAGAGAACACACCACACTCCTCACAGACAGTCACCCGGAGGAAACCCATGCAGACACAGAGAGAGCACACCACACTCCTCACAGACAGTCACACGGATGAAACCCACATAGACACAGGGAGAACACACCACACTCCTCACAGACAGTCACCCGGAGGAAACCCACGTAGACACAGGGAGAACATACCACACTCCTCACAGACAGTCACCCGGAGGAAACCCACATAGACACAGGGAGAACACACCACACTCCTCACAGACAGTCACCCGGAGCGAGACTCAAACCCACAACCTCCAGGACCCTGGAACTGTCACAGAGACACCACCTGCTGCACCATTAATCAATAATCAATAAATCAATAAACACCACTAATATAAATATAATTTCATTGTGGTGATATTGCATTGATTGTTTCACTTTATATTTTAATTACATTTTTTTTTTTTTTTTAAATCTGTCAACAGCCCTATCAGGAGCTGATTTTGGAGGGTTATATCTGGCAACCACAATGTAGAACAATGCTGTTGCACAATGCTGAAGGGGTTAAACCCAGCAAGGCGGCACTTAGCATTGTTCATGGGGGCGTTAGGCTCATGTGCAGCCGCTCTAAAGCAATCTGCAACCCGCAGCAGCTGCTCTGAACCACGAAGGCAGTCGATGTTTGTGTCGGTTCCAGTCTAATCCTTTAAATCTGACCTCAAGGTGAGCGGAGAGTGGGGGATATTTATTATATTTATAATGTGGCTTTCTCTTCAGTGTAATAATTCATTCCTCCCAGGGTAATTTGAACCAAAGTGGAGCTGCAGTCGGGAGTCTGATTGAACACGACCCTATGACTCATTTCAGAACCCCTCCTCTCCCTCACCCCATTACAGCCCACAGTCAGATATTACACTCCGGTCCAATTGGTTTCTCAGCATTACACCTGTTTGTGATTTATCAGGGAGTGGGGCATATTGCTTCTATTGATTTTCTGTTGAGTTTTATGGTCATATCGTGTAGGTGGTGGTGGGCGGAGGCAGTGGGTGGGGGCTTTTAAACGTCCTGAAACTCTATGATGGTGGATTACCAACAGAGTCTCGGTTTAATATCAGTGCTGTTTGCTGCTTGTTAAACTGAAAGAGCCAGAGACACAAGGCCATGATTACGGCTCATTAAAAATGCATTATCTGGTCATTAGGGGTCAGTGTCGAGGATTAGCATGAAATACAATCTACCCATGCATAGTTTACCTTCTGTGCGGTCATTACTCTTATGCAGTTTGACATGAATCATAATAGACACCACAGTAAACAGCAGAGACCACTTCAGTCCGGACTGCAGACCATAAAACCGTGGATTACATGTGGATTTGCTCTAGAACTAAAGCCCTGCTCAGACTAGAGATCAGAAGTCAGCATCTCATTCCAAAATAGATGTGTATAAGGTGAGAGCTGAATGATTAGCAATGCACATAACTCTTATTATAAACTAGTATTTTTAAACAGGTGATAAGCAGGAAAAAACACCACAAAAACGGTTATGGCCTATATTCCCTACTCCTGACTGATCACACTGCAGCCTGCTTCAGATTTACAAACCATTTTCAGACTGTATCAAGGTGAAAAAGTGAATATTTTACTAGAAAAAAAACTTACCATTCCTAGCATTTGTGGATTGAGGATGTATATTGTGAATATCTGGCAACCCAACATAACAACTATCAGCCTTTCAACCTTAATTTGACTAAACCAAGCCACAAACACCTAACTAAAATATCTTATCATAGCGACTGAGAGTGTTTGTAATGAAACAGCGCCACCTGTGAATGGAGGCTCCCTTCGTGAACACACATTTACTATGAATTATGATGAACTAAAGTCCTGAATGTACAAAAGACAATGTTTTAGTAGGGTACCACCTTTCAGTCAACTGTTTACACTTTGGACTGGTGTTATATTAAATATCATGTTTTTCATACTGAATATGTGAGTGTGTGAGTGAATATGTGAGTGTGTGTCGCCCTGTGAAGCAGTGGCACCACCTCCAGGGTCTGTTCCCACATTGTGCCCATTGATTCCGGGTAGGCTCTGGATCCACCACTGCCCTGAACCTGATAAGGGTTACAAACTGAAATGAATAAAGGAACATTTTCATTGTTAAACACAGCAGTACTGCTGTACAAAGCCCCACCTCTTTAAAGTCACCATGGCTAAAGCAGCAGGGATCATGTCTGATGATGCAAATTCACATATTAAAGTAACACTAGCTAAGATGTTTTATACTCCAGTTGCAGAGTGTAGTTCATTTTTACAGCAATGTCCTGAAATTAAAGAGAATGGGGAGGGAGTGTGTGTTGGTTTCCTACCCTTCTTTAAAAGTTACAAAGTGCTGTTTCTGAAGTGCTGAGTTCAGAGTAGCAAATGTAGAGGCTCTATTCTCCTTTTTGAAGCTGTAAGGTTAAAGTAAAAACACAACCTAATGTTGCTTTAAAGTTCAAAATCTGAAGTTAGACATCAGAACTCTGAGGGCAATATGAGTTTACTCACTCCTCGTCTTGTACACCATTGGTAAACAAGACTTCACAAACAGCTGGATTAAACACCCTCACAAAGATGGAGGAAAACTAGGCTAGTGTTCAGAGGAGTGAGACCCCTGCTGGTGTGGAGGGGAACTGGTATAGGATGATGTGACATTATTAAACTTTAGACTTTCTTATAAACTCCAGCTCTTCAAACCGTGAACCATTAAAACTCTGATCTAACACATTCTCCAAAGTCTTCCAGATGTTCAGGGTCATTCCATAAACTTTCCAATCGTATGATGCTCACATTCATTCATTATCTGTAACCCTTATCCAGTTCAGGGTCGTGGGGGGTCCAGAGCCTACCTGGAATCACTGGGCGCAAGTCCAATGGAGGGGGCCCTGGAGGGGGTGCCAGTCCTTCACAGGGCAACATAGACACTCACATTCACGGACACTTTTGAGTCACCAATCCACCTACCAACGTGTGTTTTAGCACCCGGAGGAAACCCGTGGACAACACACCAACTCCTCACAGACAGTCACCCGGAGTGGGAATCGAACCCACAACCTCCAGGCCCCTGGAGCTGTGTGACTGCGACACTAACCTGCTGCACCACCGTGCCGCCACGTATTGATGATGCTCACATATTATGAGTGAATCTCTTATTCTTTGCTTGTGCACATTAATGTGTTTATTTGGAGTCCACCAACCCGCACACTGTGAAACAAGACCCCCACAAATGAGTCTTCTGAGATCAGCCTAAATCAGTAAACACAGGATAAAACGAGTGCCCCACCCCCTCATCTGAGTCTGTCCAATCACAGCGCTGGACCTGTGTTTATGTGAGAGCACAAAGATGAGTTTAAACGCAACAAAACAGACACAACTAGCACGGAGAAATAAGAGCACTGAGTAAGAATGGAGAAGAAAGAGAACAGAACGAAAACAACTAAAAACCAGAGCTTCTGCTCCTCACTCCTCACTGCTGTGCGCTCGGGGTCGGGGTGAACAGCGAGCGGCTCATTATCATTTAAAGGAACAGGTGCTGAAAGCGTGCGTTCTGAACAGGGCTGTTTACACAGGGGGAGAACACTGCTGTGGGGTTTGGACCCAGAACTGTGTTCCACTGCAGAGAAGAGGGAGATTGTGTCTCCTTTAACAACCACATAATGCAGAGGATCTGGCAGATATTTAAAGACAAAAAAAATGTACACTAGACCAAACACTGTGCATTATTTCATAGAGAAAAACAGCTCCACACACAGCGTCCTTATAGGGGCCTGACCACTGTGGTCTGTTATGTAATTCCATAAATACTTATATAATGTACAGAGAAATGACAATGACTCCAGACTGCTCAAAAAAGAGGAATAAAAAGATAAAAAGACGAAGAGAAATGGCAAGAAGCCACAGAGAAATCCCCTTAGAGCAGATTCAGAGGAGCATTAATGGCTCCTCCTTCAATAACAGTGTGTGTGTGTGTTTAAAGCTTAGACAGCAGCAGCACACACAAACTGGAGCAAAGATCAGACCTTTCTGAATACAACTCATCTCTGGAGCCACTCTCTGGAGAATAGACTGGCAAAGAGAGCACCTCTCTCTCTCTCTCTCTCTCTCTCTCTCTCTCTCTCTCTTCTCTCTCTCTCTCTCTCTCTCTCTCTCTCTCTCTCTCTCTCTTTATATATGTCTCACGCTTTCTCTCTCTCTCATTTATTTACTATCTCTCTCTCTCTCTCTTATTTACTCTCTCTCACTCTCTCTCTTATTTACTCTATCTCTTTCTCTATCTCTCTCTCTCTCTCTTATTCACTCTTTCTCTCTATATATATATCTCTCTCTTTATCTCTCTCTCTCTCTGTCTCTCTCTCTCTTTATGTCTCTCTCTCTCTCTCTCTCTCTCTCTGTTTATGTCTCTCTCTCTCTCTCTCTCTCTCTCTACTGCTCTCTCTTTTTCTTTTTACCCTCTCTCTCTTTCTTTATTACAGTAAGTGTAATGGCTGCAGGCCATGGTTCTGTGAGCATCTTGGTTTTATCACAAATGCACACACACACACACACACACACACACACACACACACACAGTCTAATGTGCAACACAAGATTGAGATGGCTGACTTGTGCAGAGTGAGAGAGACAGAGAGAAAGTGAGGGAGAGGGAAAGAAAGAGAGAGAGAGGTAAAGCTATATATATATATATGTGTATTTAGAGAAAGACTGAGAGAGATTTTCTAGGACCACGAATATAGTGTTGAAATAAGAGGGAGAGAGAGTGTCATGGTTTTGAGTGCATGCTCGCTGGCTGTGTGTGTGTGTGTGTGTGTGTGTGTGTGTTATAGAGAGAGAGAGATGACCTAGATACCTCCACCACTCATAAATCATTATCCACGCGTTTTCCATATGCCTGCGTCTGGTGTCGGTGACTGAACAGGATCCATCCTCCTGCTGTAGATTCAGATTTCTGTTGTGTGCTTAAACCTATGCATCATATTTCACATCTTTATTATATTTCTCAAAGCCATAATTAGCGCCTGGGCTTTAACCGCGGATTGGAGGGGTGTGTGGGGTGGGTGTACGCCCTGAGTCTCTCTTGCTATCACAGTCCTCAGCTCTGGATCTGTGTGAAACTCTATCCCACAGCAGTAACAGCCACCAGCAGCGTGCAGTCGAGAGTTAAACACTGCACACACTCGAGTGGATTTAAACATTCGCTGTGATTCATTAGAATTTATTCATTAACTTGTGTCTTGCCTAGCACAGTGTGTGTTTAAATGCTTTAAATTATAATGTTTGGATGTTTTGTGTTGTTTAGGGTTGTATCTATATTAATTATATATAATCTGCTTGTATTTTATATTCTCTTCATTGTTTAGACACTGCTATATATATATATGTTTATAAACTACTCTTTATCTATTGACTGCTCTATCCATACACTACTCTCTGTTTATAAACTACTCTTTATCTATTGACTGCTCTATCCATACACTACTCTCTTTTTATAAACTACTCTTTTTCTATTGACTGCTCTATCCATACACTACTCTCTGTTTATAAACTACTCTTTATCTATTGACTGCTCTATCCATACACTACTCTCTGTTTATAAACTACTCTTTATCTATTGACTGCTCTATCCATACACTACTCTCTGTTTATAAACTACTCTTTTTCTATTGACTGCTCTATCCATACACTACTCTCTGTTTATAAACTACTCTTTATCTATTGACTGCTCTATCCATACACTACTCTCTGTTTATAAACTACTCTTTATCTATTGATTGTTCTATTCATACACTTTTCTGTTTATAAACTACTCTCTCTTTATAAACTATTATTTATCTATTGACTGCTCTATCCATACACTACTCTGTTTATAAACCACTCTTTATCTATTGACTGATCTATCCATACACTACTGTCCATTTAAACTACTCTTTATTCATTGACCCTTTGTTTATCCATCCATCCATCTATCTATCTATTTATTTATCTATATGTCTGTCTGTTTATCATGGGGCTAGGACCCAGAATTATGTAGATCTGCAATTGGAATGGTTTTAAATAAAATAAACCACTGAGGTTTTCTATCTTAGTCTTGCACCTTATAAATAAACTTAAAAAAAAAAAAAAAAAAAAACAGAAGCAGAACAAGATATTTTTAAGCATTATATTAAAATACACATTTTTTTTAATGTACTTGTTTATTTATTTATTATTTATTATTATTATTATTATTTTTTTTAATTTATTTTTTTTTTGCAATGATTAACACACGCCCTGTTAACACACAGTAACCCTCAACTCTTTTTGGGTTACACTTGACAGCTGCTCGGAGCCACTGACACAAAGGAGCTCAAAGAGAAAAAAGGAGTGACCCACCTCCCAGAGTGGCTGAGATGAGGATGTGGGTGCCATATTTCTTGATGATGGTGTCGATGAACTGCTGGGTGGAGGGACGGCGCCCCAGTAGCCTCATGCTCCTCTGGAACTCGGGCATCAGAGGAACGGGGTTCCGGATCAGATCCCGCCTCTCGATGGCCGTATTCCTCACCTTCCAACGTGCAAACTCCCTGCAGAACAGAACAAATCAACCATGAAAACTTTCAGACCTGAAATGTTATGAAGAGGTGTTGTTGTCATGGTAAATTATGTCACATTAAATGGGTCCCGAGTGGTGCAGGGGTCAGAGAGTTGGCTTTTACTTTATTTCATGAGTCTGATCACTGGGGATGCCTCAGCCACCCAAGACCTTGCGTCCTTGGAGATATTCACTGAATATTAATAAGCAACCACCTACAATATCAAGAAATGGTGTAGCAGTGTCTCATCCTCCACCTGAGATGACCCTTCAATAGCAAACAGCACCGAGAAAAACATTAGCAACCACCTGGAAAACTGTAGCAACAACTCATTCATATTTCAGAACTCAGATTAACTTCAGTTCAGAACTCTGTGAAAGTTAGTGCTACATGACAAAAAGTATCAAATAACATGACCAAACATTTATAAAACACATGATTTAGCCTCTTCTTTATCCTCGACTGCACAGTGTTTCCCTCAGGCAACAACAAGGTTTCCTAAGCCCCATGTCCAATACATGTTACTTTAAAGCCGAGTTATTGAACCATTTTCCTCCTGTGGCCCACTCCCTCACTGCCAGTTTTGTGAGATTTTCCCCTCTCCCCCACCACCACCCAACATTAAGAAATGTCAGTGTGGCAGCATATGTATTAAAAATAAAGAAAAACAAAGAGAAACTAAGCAAGCCTAGTTTAGCCGGACTGCCATTAGTCATACAGCATTTGTCACAGAGGTGTTTCTGGCATTTCAAAAACAGGAAACAGCCAAAAATACATCCCCTTGTCATTGGAAGGTCTGGAGAAGCTTTGGTGCTTCATATTAATGTATTTGTTTCCATGTGGTTTTTATTATGTGATTGTGTTTTACAAAAAAATATGGAGGGCAGGACTAATAAATGCAGAAACGAAAAGAGGAGCACAAAGGTCACTGTTTTTCTTGTTCATTTTATTTAAAAAAAATAACACTAGCTGATCTTCCACCAAAAAAAAAACAAAAATCACAAATATTTTGTTGACTTTAAGAATTACAATTACTTACTTATTCAGTGTAATTCGTAAAAGCACATGAAGTTTGTGCAGCTCTATGAAATTTTATAAACACACTAATGCCACAGAATGTCTCCCCACCACAAAGACACACACTCATGTGGAATAATACAAATTCAGCAGTCCTCCTCTCTCTGTGAGATATAATACTCTGTAAATGTTGTCGAGTTCAGAGTCGTCCTGCTGAGCTTGTGAGCCTCGGCTCTGGCCAAACACAGCCCCAGAAACACACACAAACGAAGCTTGTCCCTGCCCTATTTCCTATTGTTCAGCGATGGTTCACGTTGAAGAACCTGCTGTTCTTAGGTTCCAGCTGGGAGCAACTTTTTTTCTGATTCGTGAACTAGTTTATTTCAGTGAAACATCCCAAACCATTCCAAATTTAATTCACAAATTGGAATGTGAAATATGGCTAAACTAACAACCCGGAAACCCACGCAGACACAGGGAGAACACACCTCACTCCTCACAGACAGTCACCCGGAGGAAACCCACACAGACACAGGGAGAACACACCACACTCATCACAGACAGTCACCTGGAGGAAACCCACACAGACACATGGAGAACACACCACAATACTCACAGACAGTCACCCGGAGGAAACCCACACAGACACAGGGAGAACACACCACACTCATCACAGACAGTCACCTGGAGGAAACCCACACAGACACAGGGAGAACACACCACACTCCTCACAGACAGTCACCCGGAGGAAACCCACGCAGACACAGGGAGAACACACCACACTCCTCACAGACAGTCACCCGGAGGAAACCCACGCAGACACAGGGATAACACACCACACTCATCACAGACAGTCACCCGGAGGAAACCCACGCAGACACAGGGAGAACACACCACACTCCTCACAGACAGTCACCCGGAGGAAACCAACAACCTCCATGACCCTGGAGCTATGACAGAGCGACCACCTGCTGCATCATCGTGCCTCCTGTCTCTTTATTACTAAAAATATAAATAAATAATGAACAATGAGAAAAAAGAAAAGAGTTTTGGTCAGCAGCATCGTGTGCATTGGACCAAGGAGTCAAAACAGCACCAAATTATTATTTTATTTAAGTTTTGTTGCTGCTTATAATACAACAACTCACAGTCTCAGTGCGGCCTGACTCCGTCTCTTCTGGGGCCTGAGGATACGAAGCTTCTCCAGTTCCTCAGACGACACGGTCCAGAAGTGAGTGCATTAGTAATGGAGCAAAAAGGCAACAAGAACTGACAGAGCAAAGAGATCATGGGCAGCAATCAGTCGTGCTCATCCTTGAGTGAAAAACACAAAAGAAAACCCACAGTGGAATCCCAACGGGGGCGTCCACAACGCTGCCCGATCAAAACCAATCACCAGCTTTGGGCGATCTCTGTCTGCGATTGTTGTGTTAACGAAGTCAGAGGCGATGAACGCACTTGATTTCTGCCAGACGCCAGATTTAAAACTCACTAATCTTCCAACTAGAGAGATTCACATCTCATTTGAATGTAAATGTGCAGAGAGAGTTATCTGAGTCCTGTAATGGACGACAATGCTGGGAATTCATACACAAATAATGCAGCGTAAATCCCCCACACTCTCAAACAGGCCTTTCATGAAGCATTAGAAACTGCACTGAAATGCACACTGATGAATATTTATGATTATATAATATGCATGTGTTATTATGAGTCTTGGTATTCATAGACAAGGCTACCCTCCACCTTCAACATTCATCACTGGGAGAGGGATTTATAACTGGGAAGTCTGAGTCTAGGTCAAATTGTCCAATTAGTACAGGACTTTTATTTTGTATTATTAAAGGAACACTAGGATGGATTTGATAGTTTAGCTGCTTGGTTCCCCATAATGTTGCAGAGTGTTTTTCATTTTTACAGCATTTTCCTAAAATCAAGCGGTGGTTTCCTACCCTCCTCCTAAAGTTACATAGTGCAGTTTATTCAGCGCTGAGCCCGGAGTAGCAACAAAAGACTTTCTGTTCTCTCAGCAACAGCTCAGTGGAGCATCACAAAGATTTGAAATATGTAAATTAAAGATTAAAAACTCTACCTATTGTTGCTTTAAATGATTACACAAGAAAATCAAAGTAGCACATGATGTTAAGAGCTTCCATGTTTTCTGCTCATGTGAGTACATCTCACACACCTGCTTTGTGGGGGGTATATATAATATATATAATTATACATAATTATTTATTAAACCTCATTTCCTGTGCTGACAGTTTGATCACATAATAAAAAATAAATAAATTAATTACAAAAAGATGCCAATAAAGATGCCTCCTTGAACCCTACCAAGGAAAACATTTCAACTGATGCTTATTATAGAAAAAAAAAGAAAAAAAAAGAAAACAAGTTCTGAAAGTGTGAAGAACCTTAAAGGTTCTCCATCAACTAATAATTTTTTCCCAGAACTCAGCGTCGAAGCCCAGGTCTGTTATTTTCCTGAGTGTAAAAGACCAGTGTTATCAAAGGCTCTAAGAGAGAGAGTGAAAGAGGCTTGAAGTGCTTCATTAAGCTTTGAATCAGCAGCACTGAGTCATCGCCATGGAGACGTCCAGCATCAGCACCGACCTCTCTCCGGCCCTCGGGAGATCCGTAAATCATTAGGACGATGGAAAGGGGCGAGCGAGGGACGCAGGTGATGGCTCTCGAGGGGTTTGTAATTTACCTGAGCTTCACCACAAAGGACAAGATCTCAGCTCCAGCGACCACTTTTCCACCACAACTCCTGCCTCACACACACACATCTACTGCTCGTGTACTCCACATATTATTCAGGTTTAATCCACTTTTACTGCCCGTATAATCCTAATTTACTCCACAAATACTTCTGATAAAATCTGCATATTTTCCACGTATAATTTAGATACACTGAAGTTAAACTCTAAATCTACTCCACACACCTTAACCTCAGTGTGATATGCCCATTTCAATTCAATATGTCTGCATAAGTCAGAGACCAGTCCCAGATGTGTTTACCATTAAAACAGCCATTGAACATAGTCACAGTCCACCTGCACAAAAGGGATGGTCAAAGGACAACCAGGAATCACTGGGTTCAAGGCGACACACACACACACTCACACATTTACTCACACACTCACAACTACGGACACTTTTGAGACACCAATCCACCTAACAACGTGTGTTTTTGGAGCGTGGGAGGAAACTGGAGCACCAGGAGGAAACCCACACAGACACAGAGAGAGCACACCACACTCCTCACAGACAGTCACCCGGAGGAAACCCACACAGACACAGGGAGAATACACCACACTCCTCACAGACAGTCCCCCGGAGAAAACCCATGCAGACACATGGTGAACACACCACACTCCTCACAGACAGTCACCCGGAGAAAACCCACGCAGACACAGAGATAACACACCACACTCCTCACAGACAGTCCCCCGGAGAAAACCCATGCAGACACAGAGAGAACACACCACACTCCTCACAGACAGTCACCCGGAGGAAACCCATGCAGACATAGGGAGAACACACCACACTCCTCACAGACAGTCACACGGAGGAAACCCACGCAGACACAGGGAAAACACACCACACTCCTCACAGACAGTCACCCGGAGGAAACCCACGCAGACACATGGTGAACACACCACACTCCTCACAGACAGTCACCCGGAGGAAACCCACGCAGACACATGGTGAACACACCACACTCCTCACAGACAGTCACCCGGAGAAAACCCACGCAGACACAGAGATAACACACCACACTCCTCACAGACAGTCACCCGGAGTGGGACTCGATCCCACATCCTCCAGGCCCCTGGAGCTGTGACAGAGACACTACCTACTGCACCACATTTTGTTCTTCTAGAATGTTATAAAATTATAAAATAATGCTAGTTCTTATTTCTATGATTAGTTAATGATAAATTTTGACTTAATTAATCATTTGGTAATTGTTATTACTATTTTAATATCGTCATAAATACTGTTTAATAAATGTACCCTAATTCTAAAGAGTTAATTGAAGTTTCATTGATGAATAAATGTTCTATGATTTCACCACATTCCTTCAAATATGAACAGCTTGTGCAGATTGGTCAGTTTCACTGGGTGATCCTTACAAAATACAAAATGCAGCTCCATTGTTTAGTAATATACAAAACATGCTGTCACTAATTGTTCACTGGAAAGCTCCTATTTGTGTATTCAGTGTTGGCTGCATGAGTCAATCACAGCTGAGTGATCCCCGACAGTCAAATTAATTACAAATGCTCTGTTTTTTTTTGTTTTGTTTTGTTTTGTTTTAATTTATTTATTTATTTATTTTTTTGTTTGTTTTTTTATTCTCCACCATTCAAACCCTCACAGTCGCAGTGCACTCGCCACCGCGCTTCACAGCGACGAAGCGCCAAACAAACAGCTCCGGCGTTTACAGACTGCAGCGTAGTTAGAAAACAAGCCCAGCATGGCTTCAAGCCTTTAAGAGCATTTAGCCTGAGCCCCACGTGCCTCTGCTTTTCTGAATTTGTGCTGTTAGTCCGGATTAATTTCCTCTTTCTTTCTTCAGTAATGAAGCCACTTGGTTTGGTGTGGATGCTGTCCATTGTCCCACACGGCGGGATCAGTCAGGGACCAGTCCAAACACGCTGCTGTCAAATATACAAACACATGGACAAACAGCCACGTGAGGATGAGGTATTTAAGGATTAACCTTGTGTTAAGGACACTCACTATGCCCCCATTCTGAAACCGATCAAAACTAATTCATTCATCTGCTGTAAGTGCTTTGCTTCATCCTGTTCAGGGCCACAATGGGTTAAAAGATGACATGGAATCATTGGGCGCTTACTCACTCAGTCACTCACACACTCACCCAGTCACTCACACTCACACCTGTGGACAGTTTCACACATTCACCAGTCACTCACACACTCACCCAGTCACTCACACTCACACCTGTGGACAGTTTCACACATTCACACAGTCACTCACACACTCACCCAGTCACTCACACTCACACCTGTGGACAGTTTCACACATTCACCAGTCACTCACACACCCACCCAGTCACTCACAAACTCACACCTGTGGACAGTTTCACACATTCACCCAGTCACGTACACACTCACCCAGTCACTCACAAACTCACACATGTGGACAGTTTCACACATTCACCAGTCACTCACACAGTCACCCAGTCACTCACACTCACACCTGTGGACAGTTTCACACATTCACCAGTCACTCACACAGTCACCCAGTCACTCACACTCACACCTGTGGACAGTTTCACACATTCACCAGTCACTCACACACTCACCCAGTCACTCACAAACTCACACCTGTGGACAGTTTCACACACTCACCCTGTCACTCACACACTCACATGTTGACAGTTTCACACACTCACCCAGTCACTCACACTTGTGACAGATTCACACATTCACCCAATTACTCACACACTCTCCCAATCACTCACACACTCACCCAGTTACTCACACTCACACCTGTGGACAGTTTCACACATTCACCCAGTCACTCACACACTCACCCAGTCACTCACACACTCACCCAGTCACTAACAAACTCACACCTGTGGACAGTTTCACACACTCACCCAGTTACTCACACACTCACCCAATCACTCACACACTCACACCTGTGGACAGTTTCACACACTTGCCCAGTTACACACATACTCACCCAATCACTCACACACTCAAACCTGTGGACAGTTTCACACACTTGCCCAGTTACACACACACTCACCCAATCACTCACACACTCACACCTGTGGACAGTTTCAAACACTTGCCCAGTTACACACACACTCTCCCAATGACTCACACACTCACCCAGTTACTCACACTCACACCTGTGGACAGTTTCACACATTCACCCAGTCACTCACACACTCACCCAGTCACTCACAAACTCACACCTGTGGACAGTTTCACACACTCACCCAGTTACTCACATACTCACCCAATCACTCACACACTCACACCTGTGGACAGTTTCACACACTTGCCCAGTTACACACACACTCACCCAATCACTCACACACTCAAACCTGTGGACAGTTTCACACACTTGCCCAGTTACACACACACTCACCCAATCACTCACACACTCACACCTGTGGACAGTTTCACACACTTGCCCAGTTACACATACACTCACCCAATCACTCACACACACACCTGTGAAAGGTTTCACACATTCGCCCAGTTACTCACACATTCACCCAATCACTCACACACTCACACCTGTGGACGGTTCCACACATTCACCCAATCACTCACACACTCACACCTGTGGACGGTTCCACACATTCACCCAGTCACTCACACACTCACCCAATCACTCACACATGCACACCTGTGGACGGTTCCATACATTCACCCAGCCACTCACACACTCACCCAATCAGTTACACACTCACACCCAGTCACTCACACACTCACACCTGTGGACGGTTCCACACACTCACCCAATCACTCACACACTCAAACCTGTGGACAGTTTCACACACTTGCCCAGTTACACACACACACTCACCCAATCACTCACACACTCACACCTGTGGACAGTTTCACACACTTGCCCAGTTACACACACACTCACCCAATCACTCACACACACCTGTGGAAGGTTTCACACATTCACCCAGTTACTCACACATTCACCCAATCACTCACACACTCACACCTGTGGACGGTTCCACACATTCACCCAATCACTCACACACTCACACCTGTGGACGGTTCCACACATTCACCCAATCACTCACACACTCACACCTGTGGACGGTTCCACACATTCACCCAGTCACTCACACACTCACACCTGTGGACAGTTCCATATACTCACCCATTCACTTACACACTCACCCAGTCACTCACACACTCCCATGTTGACAGTTTCACACACTCACCCAGTCACTCACACTTGTGACAGTTTCACACATTCACCCAATTACTCACACACTCTCCCAATCACTCACACACTCACCCAGTTACTCACACTCACACCTGTGGACAGTTTCACACATTCACCCAGTCACTCACACACTCACCCAGTCACTCACAAACTCACACCTGTGGACAGTTTCACACACTCACCCAATCACTCACACACTCACCCAGTTACTCACACTCACACCTGTCGACAGTTTCACACATTCACCCAGTCACTCACACACTCACCCAGTCACTCACAAACTCACACCTGTGGACAGTTTCACACATTCACCCAGTTACTCACACATTCACCCAGTCACTCACACACTCACACCTGTGGACGGTTCCACACACTCACCCAATCACTCACACACTCACACCTGTGGACAGTTTCACACACTTGCCCAGTTACACACACACTCACCCAATCACTCACACACTCAAACCTGTGGACAGTTTCACACACTTGCCCAGTTACACACACACTCACCCAATCACTCACACACTCACACCTGTGGACAGTTTCAAACACTTGCCCAGTTACACACACACTCACCCAATCACTCACACACACCTGTGAAAGGTTTCACACATTCGCCCAGTTACTCACACATTCACCCAATCACTCACACACTCACACCTGTGGACGGTTCCACACATTCACCCAATCACTCACACACTCACACCTGTGGACGGTTCCACACATTCACCCAGTCACTCACACACTCACCCAATCACTCACACACTCACACCTGTGGACGGTTCCACACATTCACCCAGCCACTCACACACTCACCCAATCACTTACACACTCACACCCGTGGACGGTTCCACACATTCACCCAGTCACTCACACACTTACACCTGTGGACAGTTTCACACACTTGCCCAGTTACACACACACACTCACCCAATCACTCACACCTGTGGACAGTTTCACACACTTGCCCAGTTACACACACACTCACCCAATCACTCACACACACCTGTGGAAGGTTTCACACATTCACCCAGTTACTCACACATTCACCCAATCACTCACACACTCACACCTGTGGACGGTTCCACACATTCACCCAATCACTCACACACTCACACCTGTGGACGGTTCCACACATTCACCCAATCACTCACACACTCACACCTGTGGAAGGTTCCACACATTCACCCAGTCACTCACACACTCACACCTGTGGACGGTTCCATATACTCACCCAGTCACTCACACACTTACATGTGGACTGTTTCACACACTAACCCAGTCACTCACACACTCACACCTGTGGACAGTTTCACACACTCACCAAGTCATTAGTACACTCACCCATTCACACACTCACACCTGTGGACAATGTAATACATCTTCTCCACAAACCAACATGTGTGTTTGGACAGTGGGAGGAAACCCACACAGACAGAGTGAGAACACACTACACTCCTCACAGACACTGACTCAAACCCTGACACTGGAGCTGGGTAGTGTTCAGTTTTTTTTCTGCGTTCTCCGTCTTTAAAGAGTTAAACAGTACAACAGTACACTTCTCTTTTCCAGCAGAACACAAGGCAGTGAATGACGTGTGAGATATTTTGGGACTCTCTCATGCTACAAGCTGATCTCCATCAGCTGTTATTCCCCTCCCCCGAGACTGAGGGCCTGAGACCGGAGAAGAGCTCAGCGTGGAGGAGGTGTAGAACAAACCACGCAAACGTCGAGGGCTTTCGAGGTTGATGCTGTAATGAAAATATCAGCGGGCAGCTGGGAGCTCCGGGGCGTCCACATACAATTAAGTCGAGCGGCATGGGGTCGGCCCCGGCTGTTCGGTGGGTGCCAGAACAATTTCCAGCTTCTACACAGCGTTATTTCAGTCTCGAAGAGTTACGATCAACAGGTTCTCGTCTCCAAGCAGCGGGAACGATCCCTCCAGCACAGAAACGCTGCAAAAACACCGGTCCGCACTAATTCAATTGTGCAACCGAGGCCTTTTTTCCTCATCAAGGCCCCTGCGACAGGTGAAACTCACCGTGTTTTGCGCCTCTTGTGCCTCTCGCGCCTTCGGAAATGGATCTAAGCACTTTCTAATTACTGCTCTTCAAGGGAGTGGGAGCAAATATATGCAAATTGCATTGTGCCCGCCTCGGCATCAACAAATCTCAAGGTAAAGTAGGGCAGATAATGAGGAGCATTAAGCACTCACAGAAAAACAAGAAGACGAAGGAGAAGGGGCCGGAGAGAAGAATCAGGGAAAATATCGGGGTGTGTGCACAAGGTTAGAGCATTAGAGATGATGAAAACGAACGGCTGCTTTTCCCTGCTCCCTTAAAAAACGTGCTGTAGGAGGATTTTTAAAGAAGTATGTTTGAAAAGAGAAGAACTTCCACATATTGGGTTCTAGAAACAGTTGTCAAAGGCAGTGTAGACGAGTCTGAAGAGCTGTTCTCACAGTAAAACCAACACCTTCTGTAGCTGCATCCTATTCAGTGGAGGATTCAGGAAAAATCCCTTACAATCGGTGAGTGAATGAAAGAAATGAATGAAATCTACCATAAAAGGGAGTATAACTGACACTGTTTGTAAAAGTATAACTATGGCATCTATATAAGTTTTAAAGTTCTCAGAACCAAAAAAAAAAAAAAAAAAAAACAGAATCCATAACCAATTAATGCCATTTTATAATTGAGAAAACTCTTATTAATATTCAGTTATAAAAACAGAATATTTCTGTATAAATTCATCTATTTGGAGTTTAATTTTCTTGAAGAATACGTTTTCGCTTTCATTCCACCTTTTCTCACTTGCACTTCTCTCAGTCTCGCTTTCACCTCCAGAAGATTCTTACTTTTGACTCTTGATGGGGGTAGGGATCTAGACAGTGATTGACTGCTGAAGTTAAGCCCCGCCCACCCAGCCGATTCTGCACACCTCACTATGTCAGTGAGAGCGTGGCAATCTGACCCTGATTGGCAAAGGACAGACCGGCAAACAAAGGTAAGCCGAATCAAGTATTTTTAACGATTGTGTCATTTAGTAATGAACATTTCGTCATAGAAGCTTAGAGTATTTTCCAATCAGGGTTAGGGTGTGCAGAATCGGCTGGGTGGGCGGGGCTTAACTTCAGCAGCCAATGACTGTCTAGATCCCAACACCATCAAAAGTCAAAAGCGAGAATCTTCTGGAGGTGAAAGCGAGACTGAGAGAAGCGCAAGTGAGAAAAGGCAGAATGAAAGCGAAAACGTATTCTTCAAGAAAATTTAACTCAAAATAAGTGAGTGTTTACAGAAATATTCTGTTTTCAAACCTGTTTTTATAACTTTTTCAATTACACAATGTAATGTATTGGTTATGGATTCTGTTTTTTTTTTTGGTTCTCATAACTTTAGAACCTATTTTGACTCCATATATAACCACCAAGTACTAGCTGTTTCTGATCAAATGGGCACGTGATAACTCCAACCTCCATCCCTGGGATGCTCTATTGTCTTTGTTACTCAGGGCTCAGCACTGCAGAAACTGCACTATGTAACTTCCAGAAGAGGACAGTGCTGTAAAAGTGAATTATACTCTGCATTGTTAGGTGAATCTTACCTAGTGCTGCTCTAATCGAATCCAATTGATGTTCCTCCAGTCATCGCCTGATGACTCTGAGACTCATGTATTCTCGCTGTTGACAAATTGCAAATTATTCCCTACGAATCAAGGCAGACGTCCAAGGTTCTGAGTCAGAATCTATTTATAATCCTCCTGTGAATAACGGAATAAAATCCCCAGTGTTATTCAGGTAAATGAGGTTCCTGTCATCACAGTTAATGCAAAGGCTACATCATCGACATGAAGCCGCAGTCGTGGATGATACGGAGTGACCTCCTTCACCTGCGCTCCAGCTGGGAAAGCAGAAATATCTAGTGTCTTCTTTTTTTTTCCCACCATTTCTCCTCTCTCCTCTTCAGCCCACCAGTGAGCCTCGCAGTGATTTAGCCGTGAAAGGCTCCTTGGGCCTTCAAATTGACCTATTACTTAGTTCCAATTCTCCACAAGCCGATCAGCGGGATGCAATCTCATAGTGCATAGCTCCGCTCTAACACCTTTCATTGCTCCTGTTCAGCAAGCCATTAGGGTCAGGCTTTGCTGCTTTTTTTTTTTCTTTCTTTCTCTCTCCCTCCCCACGCTCATGTAGCTGGACGCTGTCCAGATTCACAACCATCATCTTCCAGAGCCTGCGCTCTGCCAAGGCTCCTTTTATTTTCGTGTTTGTAAGTGCTGGATAGAAAGCTTGTTATACTCAATAGACCACCTTTGGATGATCTTTGTCAGTGTTACTGTGGGCTAGGGTTTGACCAGTAGAGCTGACCAACTTAAAGAAGGTGTAGTTCACTATTGTAATCAAACAGAACTTATTATAAATTTCAGAAGACATTTCCTCTTCATGTGTTGTGTGTTATTCGCCAGTCGGGTTGTGGTCCAATGTGTTTACGAAGCTCCAGTGTCTGTAAATGAGTAAACAAAAAACTCAGTATGCTAATCTCTCTCTCTCTCTCCCTATCTCTCTCTCCTCTCTCTCTCTCTCTCTCTCTCTCTCTCTCTCTCTCTCTCTCTCTCTCCCTCTCTCTCTCTCTCTCTCTCTCTCTCTCTTTCTCTCTCCCTCTCTCTCTCTCTCTCTCTCTCTCTCTCTCTCTCTATCTATAGGGGGGGGGGGGGGTAACACTGACTTATTTCTGCTGTTTCTGATCACTTAAAGTGGACGGTCTCCAAACTCAGGAGACGGCTAACTACATTAGCGACAGTGCTACAAAACTAAACACCTCCAGTAACAAATTAGTTTCTTAGGGAATTCAAACTGTGAATAAACCCTTACAGACAAGTTACACTTCAGCTGCGTACAAACAACAGTCAGCATTCCCCCTCAACCACACCGTTCCACTTTAAAAGAAACTTAGTTTCTTATCATATCCTAAACATGCCCTTTAACTGCAGTATTACAGTTGACATAATGGGCCAGGACTGGCGCACCATCCAGAGTGTTCACCTGGTGATTCTGGGTAGGCTCCAGACACATCACGACCCTGAACATGATGAAAGGGCTCATAAAAGATGATCAGATATAGGTCCAAAAACATCTGTGATTTGATTGATCAACTCTTAAACAGCCAGCTAGACATCTCCCCGGCGACCTAATACAGTGTTAGACTTTTGGAAACACTGGAATCACAAAATTGAATCAAGAAAGTGAAACTTACCTGGTGAGCTACACTAAACATTGCTGTAAATTTACAGTGAATTATCAACAGTAAGGTACTGCAATTCTGTTTGACAGTATTTTACTGTTAATTTACAGTAATGTACCTTTTTTACAGTGTGGTTTTCATGTTTGTCAGGAAGACTAGTGAAAAGAAAAACCTAATGTTTATATCTCTGGCTCTTTACATTTGGTGAGAGGAACTAAGAGTGAGGTGGGAGGAGGTGCGAAAGCAGACTGTGATATTTTAGAATGAGAATCAGTTTTTTTGGCCAAGTGTGTTTACACACCACACTGGTGTCACGTCTGAATTGTAAATATTTTACTTAAAGGCCATTCCTACTAAAATGGCATTTGTAGGTTGAGGATGTCTTGTTTCAGCACGATCCGTGCACTCTTTAAAAAATAGGTTCTACAATAAAATTTAAAACCCATTTAAATGGGTTAGAGTGATGGGTTCATAAACCTTTAAAAGGTTCTTCACACTCACACATCTCTTAAACAAACATGGGTCTTCATGGAACCAATGTGGGACCCTTTGTAGCACCTTTATTTTTAAGATAAGGTTATTGTATGTTCACTAAGGGAGCTCCCATCCACAGGTGGCACTGTTTTACTGCATACACTCAAACTCTCCAGTATTTCCCTGAAGAAGAGCTACAAAACCTGAAAAATCTGAATGATCTGTTAGTGACAGCATCACACAAAAACAACAAAATGCTTTTTTATCTTCCTGGATCTTAGGGTTAGGATTTCAGTTTAAGTTTAGGGTTAGGTTTTGGATTAGGGTAAGGTTCATGAAAAGCTTAAAAATAGCTGTTTCAGTCAGGGTTGCCAGGTATTCATTTTTCATCCATATCCAATTTATGGATCCTGGGAATGTTCTTTTAATAAAATGCCTATGTTTTCACCTTGATACAAGTCTGTGACACACACACAGTGGATTTGTTTCCTGCAGTGCTCTAGGAAATGTACAATGTACATATCATTTACTGAAAAATACACAATATGTATAGAATACAGAATCCGCAGACTGCAGGAATACAAGGTAACATATGGGAAACATATAGGTAACATAAGTAACATATGGGAATGGTTGGTGGCCTACAGTAGGTGTGTATATGAAACAGGGTGAAATAAAACTCTGAAGCGCCTACCAGAGGAGAGAAGATGAAAAAAAGTTTTAATGGAACAGTATGCAACACTTATGTTGTAATATTACAGCTTCTAAATAATTGTGGTGCTCCACTGAGCTGTAATAGGGAGAACAGAGCCTCTGTTTCTGCTACTCTGGGCTTAGCACGGCAGAAACTGCACTATGTAACATCTGGAGAAGGGTAGAAATGCAACCAAAGACTTTTAAAAAGGAGATTAAACACTTACAAAGGTGAGTAAATTATCATGTTTATTTAAAAAAGAAATGCTAGTAAATGCTATTACTATGAGTTTACCCTCCACTACATCCCTGTTTACAATGGCTCCATAGTGAAACTGTGGGTCAGGAGTGTGTTACTGAAGTCTTTCCTTTTCTTGGAACAAAGGACCCTTGGTTTCTAAAGCATGGCAGAGTTGGTTCACCAATAAACGTTAAGCCCATGTTTTATTTGGCAGTGTAAAATATCTAATAAGCTGGAATTCGCATGCTAACTAGCTCACGGCTCTTCCGAGGCGACTCGTCCAAACCCTTTACTGCGTGTGGGCTTTGGCCACTCGCTGTGTACTTTGGCTCCTCGAAGATTAACTCCACAAATGAGTTTCAAAACCTCACAGTGAGCATAGCCCAGAGCTTAACTGATTGGCACCAGGCTCCAGACCTCAGCTTAGTTTAGCCTAAACGTCCCTCTACTGCCGATCGCGAAAAGGCCATATGTGAAATCGGTCCACGGCTCAGTCCATATGTTCAGATTAGCAAAGTCCTGGGTACTGTTCTTACGATTCAGGGCTTTGGTCTCTCACACAGCCAGACTGAAGGACCTGGATAGACTGGGGCTGTGGTTAACCGCTTCCTAGGGCAAATATTACAGACTCCCCTCGGACATTTCCAAGTCACTGTTCTAAGAAATATCACACACTGTGTGGGTTTATGTTTGAATTCAGTTCATTTGACAGATACAGTGATCATTAGCGTTATTCTAAGCATGGGAACTTCCTTTCAATTTGACTTCCTTTGAAATTTTCCATCTCTCTCTCTCTCTCTCTCGCTCTCTCTCTCTTTCTCTCTCAGGGACTCCTCCAGCTGTAGCCCGGTAGTGCTCCAGTTGAAGCATAGCTGAGAGGAGGGTGTTACTCCCAAACTAATTCATTCATTCATTAATTTATTTATTCAGTATCCTAATCAGGGCACTAAGACTCATAAAGGGAAAAGTATGACATCATCCTTAAACTAACATCAGTCAATGTTTACACCTCAAATGCTGAATCCTGCAGAAATTGTAAAAGTCAGTGAAACCTTTTTAACTGAAGTAGCTTGCAGTGGAACTTTCATAAGTTTTTTTGCAATGCTTGTTCTCTCTCTCTCTCTCTCTCTCTCTCTCTCTCTCTCTCTCTCTCTCTCTCTCTCTCTCTCTCTCTCTCAGGGACTCCTCCAGCTGTAGCCCGGCAGTGGTGCAGTTGAAAGTAGACTGATTGAAGGGGTGAGATGGTTTCACTGGGATATTTCCAATAACTAGTGTTCACTCACTGTATACATACAATGGATGAATTGCTCAGTCGATCAATCACCTAGTCATTCATTCATTTATTAATGTATTCATTCATTAATTCTGGAAGCACCAGGGAAGCAAGAAATCACTGAGCACCAGGTAGGAACACACACTGGGCAGACACCAGTCCCCGTTTACACCTTAACCCCTGAGTTCTGCAGAAATTGTTAAAGATCAATGAAACCTTTTTAACTCCAGCAGCTTCCAGAGGAACGTTCATGTCTGTTAGCATTGCTTGCAAACAAGCCACATTTTGTACAACAGTAATGCAAACGACACAGTGATCTCCCAGAGGACGTGTATCTGCTCTTGCCACAGATCTGCTTCGCCTCGTCTTTACCAGAACACCGTTCCGTAACAAGAAACGACAGACAGAGCTTTTTCTTTCAAGGTTCTGCGACAAACTAAAAGCTGGTGTTTGTTTCTGCATCAGTAAACACATCCTCCTGCAAGACACACGAGTGTTTTGAGCAGATTCCTCTCTCTTTTTTTTCAGGGCGCTCGTTTCTTCAGGCCGTATCCAGACGTGAGTCTCGAGTGTGCGTTTGATGAGGAAGGGCTTCCCGTCGCGAGTTAATTCCCTTGCGCTCTCATTTGAGAGAACAGTCGAGTCCGTCCCAAACATTTATAGCAAGGCTGTTTACTTCTCATTGCGAAGCCCAGGCAATAATCAAACGCAATCACTCCTCCTCCGGCACAGTTCATCTGCGCACATCTCAGCGAGGGACGCGTCTCCACGGGGACTGCTTTTGGCTAATGAGTGTAGCAGTGGATTTGCTAATGCCCAATTCTATTTCTGACTGATAACGTGGACAAACTCGAACAAAGGACAGCGGAGGCCCGCATTGTTAACAATATGCAGCAGGACTTAAAACACTATTGTCGTCAGTCTGCTGGGAACTGGAGTGTAAAATAATTTGGAGCTAATTTGGAGCTGCAGAATTTAGCCACTTAGCAACAGCACAGAACCCAGTACAAACTGAGAATTACACACTGACCACTTGGAAACGACTTTGAAATGTGTGGTACAGTAAACATCACAGGTCAGATGCTCTGAAGCGAATCCTACAGAAATGTCGTAGCTAATCATAGCTCAAAAATATTTACTCTGGGGTCTGAGGGCATGTTCTGGATGGATTCTTAAACTCTCCTCTAATTGCACCTGATCTCCATCTGTTTCATACCAAACAGCTCAGCTCTCTCAGGACCAAGCCTGTTTTCACCAGAACACTGTCTCATCCACGGAGAAGAAAAGATCTCTGATTTGGGTCTTGTGTATCTCATGTTTCAGCCCCTTTTGCTAGCGTTATAACTCGGGATGTGAGGGGTGTAGGGAGTGGGGATGTGATGGAGTAGAAAGGGCAGACTCCACAGATTCAGGAAGGGTTCAGACCTTGTTTCTGTGTTGTTCTATCACAAAGATATCAATAGGAACGCTCATAAATTATTTAAATTGAAATGACCCAGAAATCACAAGCACTGTGAGCGGCGTGGCGTCAGACACAGGCCTTTTACCAGGCCCCACTCCCCACCCCTGAAATGTAGGCAGTGATGTCACAAAGCAGCAGCCTTTAGAAACCACAACAATGGTGGCACTAAAATTTAGTGTTGTAATGTAATTTTATTTCATTGTACAATGTAATTAAAACATTACATTGTAATTTTACGAGCTGCCGTCGTGAGTCGGATAAAAACAAACGTGATCTCTGCTGCAGCTGGAGATTTTACAGATGGAGAGTTGGTGCTGGTCGTCTGCGTTGCGTGGCGTAGAGTGACGACTCTCTCTGAACAATCAGCGCTCTGCAAGGTTTACACGCCACGGTTTAGTCCCTACTCGACTCGCTCTGAACCACGAGAGAACAGGGTCTGAAAAATGTTCCACGTACAGACACTAGATTGGCCTAATCGAACAATAAAAGAGCTGAGTGGAGTAGACACCATGCGGTGGAGAAGTGCCACAGGTGTTACTCCTCAAAACCCAGGAATCTGAGAAGAGATATCGCAGAGCAGCACTTGTCTAACTCTGACAGACTCCATCCTGCCACTCCTGCTTATCACAACAAAGTGCTAATGTCTGCCATGAGCCTTTACTGGGCGAGTTGCACTAACTTTGATGCATCATGCATCCCAGCCTGGAACAAAAAGCCTCACTTGACCTTTTCCGTAGGTCTGATACAGGCTTTTACAGGCGTCCAATCACAATCCATCAGCGCACAGTCGCCGCTCTCAGCGCAGTGCCCACGCCGTGTCAGACCCCCACAAGCAATTTCGCAGAGAGAGATTCATTTTTCCCATTAAAAGTGGGTGACATTAAGAGCCGGGACGGCCGGCCTAATCCTCGCCACCAAATGGCCTCTCTCTGAATGGCGGTCCCTGACGGCACCATGTTTCAGAGGCCAGCCATTCTTTCTCTGGACGCTGAAATGAATGCCTGTCCACAGCTTCCTAGAACAACAGCATTTGTTTAGAGGGGAGCTTATGCGTTTGGCTGAGACTCTATAGTCTGCTGCCCACACACGGTCAGGAACACTTGTTTTTATAGCTTGCCGGGACATGGGTTATTACTGTATGTTATACAGTATTGTATAGTGAACATGCGGATACCACTGTACAGCAGGTGGAAAGGCTTTTAACTGTAGAGCAGCTGCACATGAGCCTAGAGGGAGGAATAGAGTCCGCCACGACTGGGTTGTGTAGCAGTAGAGCTTCATCTGTGGAGTTTGTAGCTCTTTTCAAAAGGGTTTTAATACACTTTAAAGTCTGGATATGAACTAATCCCCTCCCAGTGTCAGTAACTGACCTCACTTCTGCCATAAAATCCTCACAGCAATGTTCCAACATCTACTATAAAGCCTTCATGGAAGATTAAAGATAATATGAGTTAGTGAGTGTAATAATCCCTGCTCCAACCATTGTCTCCACTTTTTTTTTGTCCTGGAAATATACAAAAACGAGCTCAAAAAGACACAAACACACACAATGTCCTGCATGGACAATGCTGCCATTCCCTTTGACTCCGAAGCGATTCTGTGCCAATGATCCAAGTCCCCCACCCTCGGAGTCATTTTGCATTTTCTCTACATTTGCACCCAGCCGTGCGTCCTCCAGACAAAGGAAAGTCTGATGGAGATTTTAAAAAGCTGCATCTGTGTTTGTCAAACATTCAGCTGCGCTCCAATTTCATCCTCAGTGCCGGGTTATGAGATATGAAATGAAGCGCTACTTTTCAGAGAGCGAGTGATTTCCAAATTGACTTCTTCAAAACAATGCGCGCCATTTCAAGGGAAGAAACCGTATGTATACATTCAGGAGGAGAACTTCTCGCAGGTCCGAGGGGCATCGGTTCTGCACGTTACAGAACGGAGCTGAGAAAATGCATATGAACGCTGCGAATTTAACCCTTAAAATGCATATGAACGCTGCGAATTTAACCCTTAGGGCCCCAGGCAGACCCTGATCCCTTCACAATGAAGCTAACTGTGTCTCATTGCTGATGGTGGTTCACGGATGTTATTTTAATCTGTGGATTACACACAGAGGCAATAATCTGCAGAGATTATTTACACAACCAAATACATTTAGAAAAAGTGGACAAATCCACATGAAAGTGACTTGAAAGTATGTTTCTACACTCTACTGTTGCTGTGTATATTTTATTAACCCCTTTAAGCCTTTTCTCCTCATGTGTATTTCTGTGTTCTCCCTGTGTCCGCGTGGGTTTCCTCCGAGTGACTGTCTGTGAGGAGTGTGGTGTGTTCTCCCTGTGTCCGCGTGGGTTTCCTCCGGGTGACTTTCTGTGAGGAGTGTGGTGTGTTCTCCCTGTGTCTGTGTGGGTTTCCTCCGGGTGATTGTCTTTGAGGAGTGTGGTGTGTTCTCCCTGTGTCTGCGTGGGTTTCCTCCAGGTGATTGTCTGTGAGGAGTGTGGTGTGTTCTCTCTGTGTCTGCGTGGGTTTCCTCCTGGTGCTCCGGTTTCCTCCCACGCTCCAAAAAACACGTTGGTAGGTGGATTGGAGACTCAAAAGTGTCCGTAGGTGTGAGTGTGTGAGTGAATGTGTGAGTGTGTGTCGCCCTCTGAAGGACTGGCGCCCCCTAAAGGGTGTGTTCTTGATTTGCACTCAATGATTCCAGGTAGGCTCGGGACTCACCCCCGCCCTGAACTGGATAAGGGTTACAGACAATGAATGAATTAATTAATTTTTATTCCATTCTTATTCCTCTCCATCTTCTTCTTTAACTACTTTTATATTTCATATTTTATTTTATTGTACTATTGTTTAACATCCCTCTCCTTTGTCCTCTCTCTCTTTCTCTCTCTCTCTCTCTCTCTCTCTCTCTCTCTCTCTCTCTCTCTCTCTCTCTCTCTCTCTCTCTCTCTCTCTCTCCCGACATGTTCTCTCACTCTCTGCAAAAACACTGTATCATGCTCCATCACATCCATCTGACCATTCACCTTTATTCCTCTTTGTTCCACTATAAAGGGCTCTACTCTTATTCAACGCATCGTTCCTTCACTCCCCACCTCTGCTGTGATCCATTTGCTGTGCCCCTTCTGTTCCTCCTCCATCCCTTCATCCCTCTATTACTTTTCTTTGGCTTTTAAAGCTCCTTCCTTTTCTCTGTTCCTATTTTCATTTTGCTGTTTTTTTTCTTTTTTTTTCTGAGGAAAAGCAGCACAATCGAGGCTTTTCATAATCACGAGCCTTTTTTAAATCCAGGGCCATAAATCACTCTGCCACAAACAATCGAAGTCCGCGGACGCTGCCGGCCCTTAAACGTATTATGGAATAAATCTTGACGTGGACTCCTCTGATTTTATTACATTTATTTTTATTTTTATATATTTTTTCTGGTCCTCACACCAGACGAAGTGGAGATGGAAATCAATGTGCAGTGTATATACTTTTATATATATATATTTTTTCCTTGTTTCTGTACCTCTGTCCCCCCCCCCCCCCCCACCACCACCACCACCACCACCACCATCATCATCATTCTCAGCTGAGGCAGCTCACAGTTAAATATGTCCCCTTAGCTTCTTATTAATTTATTTATTTGCTCTGGAAAAAAGTAGGCGGAGAGCAGGGAACAGGGGCTATTTTTAAGGTGCTGCTGGACGATTGGGACCTGCTACAGTCGCCTAATGAAACCACAAACACAACATCAGGACATCAGGGCGACTGCTGGAGTGGGGCTCGTATAAACAGGCACCACGGGACACAGGGCCGGCCAAAGCTAATGGTCAGACTGGTCCGGCTGAAGGGTTTCTAGGCCACCTTCTGTACACACTACATGTCCAAATATATGTGGACACACGAGGAGTGAGTCTGAACTCCCCGTGCTCCAGGGGCTAAAGCGGTCTACAGCCAGTGGAACTGTGTTCTGTGGAGAATTAAAACTACACTAATAAAGGGTTATAAATGGTTTAAAATCTGTTTATTAGAACTAGTATTATCTATTTATATATTAATGATAATTTACTTTATTTTTCAGAATGTCACACATTTCTCACCAGTGTGTGTGTGTGTGTGTGTGCATGCGGGGGGTGTTGTTGATTGTTGACTTGTCATACAGTATGAGGACTACACAGTCCATCGCTCCACTGTATACTCCACTCGCCCATAGTGGTGCTCCATTTGTCTGTAAATATACAGCCATCAGGATGAACTGTTCCACTCTGCTGTTGTTTAAAACATGATGCGTGCATGTATAATAGCTGAGAACTGCATTAGCCCTGCATTAGCATGTGGACTCATGGCCTGGGCTCAGACGATGGGGCCGTGACCCTCACCTCCACCTGTGGATGATTATACGCTCCAGGACTCGCCGCCCAGAGCGCAGAGGTCAAACACTGAGCACGGAATTTAAATTCCACAAGGTGTAGGCAACAGTTCACAGCAGTTTATGAGGTTTCTCTAGAGCGGATGTCTTCAAATCTGGACCGTGGATCCAGGATCCAGGGCCAGCTGTTTTTACACTGCTAATGCTGACAAGGTGTAGTGACATACAGACTGGCTATTTCAAAATCTCAGCCTGGAACCTGGACCCAAGGTCTGGATTTGAAAGCACATAAACAAATCAGAGCAGCTGCACATCAGCCTAAAGCCCTCATGCTCAGTGCTGGAGAGTTACATCCCACCTGCACTGAGCTGTGTAACTGATGGAGCTCCAGTCAGTATCTGGAGTGGTGTTTGGGATCCAGAACTAATCTTTCAACATACTTTACTAATGCTACTCTGGCTGGATGTCATCATATACCTTACAGCAATGGTCCTATGGTCCTGTATAATCTAAAGCCTTCCCAAATAGGGCTGAAGCAGTTGCTATGTCAAAGAGTGACAAAGTATGTACAAAATACCCTTGATTTTAAAGAAAAGTTGGTTGAACCAGCGTCCACAAACTTGTGGTCATTTACTGTGCTCTGACCAGTTGCCGGTGCACAGTTAGAGACCGTAGTCCATCTGGTGATGCACAGTTTTCGCTCGTCATTAGCCCTTCATTAAAGGTCTGTTGTCCATGAGAACAGATGGGCAGCAGTCTGTAATTGTCCACCTTTACAGTGGACCTATAGAGAGGGGGGTTTCTAATAAAGTGGCCAGTGTGCTGAAGTATAAGCGAAAGCAGGTCACAAGGTTGCACATTATGAGGATTTATAAAATGTGTACTAAATATAATTGGCACTCATACAGTGTGTCCTAAATATATTCATGTGAATATCTGGCAACCCAGCGAGCAGACAAGGTCTGGAGCAGCTGCACATGAGCCTGCAGTCACCATTTCCAATACCAAGAATTAGCTATAGGGTTATAAACCCACATCACTCACAAGTGTCCTCATCTCACTACCGTTCAAGTGGCTGAATGCAATCAAGTCCTCGTAGCAATATTCCAGTACTCAATGTGAAGCTTTTCCAGATGAGAAAAGTCATGTTGGGGCCACTTTGCCGTTAAAAGATCCAGACCTATGGGATGGCGTCCCCCACTGTTTGGTGTCTTTTAACCGAAGCGAATGTATCGTTTCCAAAAATGGCACCCTCTAGTGGTTTGGACCCTGGATTGTTGCTCATTAATCACACTTAATAGTCCATGCCCTTGTATATTTTCCCAAAATGTGTGCCCCTTAATGGTCTCGACCTTGTGTATATGTCTATTAATCAAACTCAATGGTCCAGGCTTTTAATATATTCCCAAAAATGGCGCCACCTAGTGTTTGGGACTCTGGGTATGGGATGTCCATTAACCACATTGAACCTTGGTGTAACTTTCCAAACAAATTGTGTCCCCAAATCCTGATCCCTGAGTAGACGTCCTTTCTTCTGTACATTTCCCAAAAATAGCACCCCCTGGTGGTTTGGACCCTGGGTGGACATCCATAATGTACACTGAATGATCCAGATCTATCTGTGTTTTCCTGAAAAAGGGCGCTCCTACTGCTTTGTACCCTGAGTAGACGTCCTTTAACCAAACCAAATGGTCCAACCCTTTGTATGGTTCCCAAGAATGGTGCCCCCTGGTGGTTTGAACTGTAGTTGGACAAATATTAGCCAAACGGAATGGTCCAGACTTATGTATACTTTCCCAAAAAAGGCACCTCCTAATGACCTGGAGCCTGGGTAAGTGTCTGTTAACCAAACTGGATTGTCCAGACCTCTGTATGACTTCTATTTTTTTTTTTTTTTTTTTTGCTCCCTGTGCCATTAGCCAAGCTCAATGGTCCAGGCCTATGTATGTTTTCCCCTTAAAGGGTGCCCCCAAATGTTCTGGACCATAAGTAAATTTCCCTTACCCAAACCAGATGACCCAGGCCTTAGTATAGTTCCCAAAAATGGTGCCTCCTGATGGTTTGGACCCTGGGTAGGCATCCATTAACCACACCAAATGGTCCAGGCCTCTGAAACGGTGCCCCTTAGTCAAGATTGACTGACCAAACGGAATGATTCATACCTATATATATATATATATGTGTGTGTGTTTCTCAAAATGGTGCCCCCTAGTGTTTGGATCTAGGGGAGACATCTATTAGCCAGACTGAATTCTCCAGACCTGTGTGATGGTCTATTATTTGGTCCGACTGTCTCTTAGTGCCACAGTGTTATGGATCTTGACAAGGACGGTAAGTGGTATTATGCGAGAGATTTTTTTTTTTTAGACGTGTGTTTTAACCACAAATGAGCTGGGCCTTTCAAAACTTTCATTTTAATGCTAATGTCAGTCAACTCTCTCTCTCTCTCTCTCTCTCTCTCTCTCTCTCTCTCTCTCTCTCTCTCTCTCTCTCTCTCTCTCTCTCTCTCTCTCTCAGTCTCTCGCTGTGTTAATTGCTTCTTTCTTCCCTGGCTCGCAGCAGAAAGCCTCTCCGCCGTGTGAGCGAAGGCTCAGAGAGCTCCATCTGTCCAGAGAGCCTGAGACGAGACTCTGACTCACTCTCACCTCTAAATATGCAGGCTTGAGGGGTGGCGGATGGTGGGATGGAAGTGGAGGGGGGTGGGGGAGCTTTTGCTGTCTGTCCTGAAGGAGAATGTAATGATTTTCGCTGCTATGGGGCTCACAGAAGCTCAGTTCGCCCTCACACCTTCCTCCTCTCAGCACTAATGCTGCATTAGCTACTCAACACATGTCTCCATTAGAGAGCTATGGGCGAGAAATCAAATTTGCACAGTTTCTCTCCGCCCCTAACTCCAAACGGAGCCCATCAGCCGCAGACATGTTTGGTGTCTGAAGTTTGTGATGAAGCGACTGTAGTTAGGAAGGTAGTTTTGGCATCATTAGCATAACTGTTAACTTTTATGGGTGTATTACATCAGCAATGCAGTAGTAACACAGTTATAACTAGTACAACTAGCGTAACTACCAACATATACTGCTGTAATTACATAAATATAATATAAAGTGATACATATGGAGTTTATAAACTCTGTGTCCATCTTGTGGATGTAAAGTCAGAGACATCTGTCACTGCACAGTGTGTTTCGATAATCGTCTAGTCCTTCATCAGTGACACAGGATGCTGTCGGCTGGTTATATTTACTTGCTGGACTATTGAGTGACACTGAGGGGTTAAACTCCAGCTGTCTGATCCACATCACTGCCACTGCAGCACTGAGAATGATCCACCACTTGAATAAAAGCCTACCAGCTCTATGGGGGCCCTGATCATTGAGGAAAAAGGTGAAAGGGAGTGGATCAAGTATGCAGAGCAACAGGTGGACTTACGTCTGTAGTTGTAGAACAATAAAGTGCATCTATTCGGTCAGTGGAGGTGATTAAGGATACTGAGTGTAAAAAACAAAGAGGTTGCTATATCATTACTGGAAATATGATTTAGAAATAATGCCACTCATTATGTAAATGCATAATTACACTGTTGATTTCTTTGTTTCTAATTTGCATATCCTTCTTTTTCCCATACATTTCCCTCCTTCTTTCTAGCTTCCACTCTCCAAAGCACTGTACTACAGCGCAGTTTATTCCCATTCATACAGCAGCCCTTGTGGTGTGGGGGCCATTCAGATGTCCAGATTATACTCTCCGCTCACAGACTGAGCCTACGCCGGATAGTCGTGTCCTGATAAACCGAGGGCTGAGGGGAGGCTTATGTGTAGCAGGAGATCTGGCAGATCTACAGTATGTAGTGCTGAGAAGCAGTCAAGGCCAACAGTAATCCAGTGTAGTGTGTACCCTCCCATGGGGAACCACCGATCCAGCCCCATGGACCCTGAGGAACTCTGAAACACTGACATTTGAAAGTGGGTAACCTTTGACGAGGGGAATCTCCAACCTGGAGGAAGCGGGAGGCCTTGCCCTTAAGCGAGGGAATGCCTTGTATCCGGCAGAGCCTCTACTGAGTGATTCATTGTTTGAGCATTGGTCCACAATGCAGTACAAGTTCATATCCCACCCCTGGTGAGTTGATGATGGTCTCTGGGGATTGGGCATTCAGGTTACGCAGAGTTCGAGGCAATCCCATGCTTAAGGGCAAGGCCTCCCTATTCCAATGTTTTGGAGACTCCCATCGCCAGAGGTTTCCCGCTTTCAAATCCCTGAGTTTCTGAAATCCTCAGAGTCACAGGGGGCACTTGAGCTGTCTCTCAATACCAAGAACACAAAGAATAGACTCACCGTCTTCACGAGAATGTTCTTGAGAATGATAGAGGCAATTTGTAATATCCCAGTGAATGATGGGATTCTTAGATCATCCTCTTCAGTGAGTCGTCATGCATCCTTGATATTTTGGGTGAATGATCACAACATCTAGGTGCTTTACCTGTTCTTTTCTTTGTGTTCTTGGTTATAAAAATGTAGCTTGGGCAGTGGAAATCAAGCAAGAACATGAGAGCATGAGAACACACAGGAACACACACTGAGAAACAGTGTTTGTTTTTTGAGTCAAACAAACATGTTTGGGGGGGGGGGGGTTATATTACTTCTTCACAAATGTAAGCTATTTAAAAATGTGCTCTATTCTGTCATCAACCAATATTCAGTTCATAACATCCATTATTCTGACACTTAGTGGCCTGGATGTATCACAGGCTGTGCACCATTTGGGAGACCCACTCTATGGAGCATAATCTGGTTTATACAAATGCAATGACAATGTTATAAAATATTATTTAATATAAAATGCAACAGAAGAATGTTTAACCCCTAGGATTAAAGGGGAGAGAGAGAGAAAGAGAGAGAGAGAGAGAGAGAGAGAGAGAGAGAGAGAGAGAGAGAGAGAGAAAGAGAGAGAGAGAGAGAGAGAGAGAGAGAGAGAGAGAGAGAGAGAGAGAGAGAGAGAGAGAGAGAGAGAGAGAGAGAGAGAGAGAGAGAGAGGTCAGTAATTGTGCTGTGAAGATAAGCGCTGGCCGTGTCACTGCTCTAATGAACTGGTTCTGATGGGAGAGATGTGGGAGCCGGGGGCTGTGTGTGAAAACTAAACTAAATCTAATCAGCCAATCAGAGCTTAATTCTGAGCTTATCGCTACGACAACAGCACGCTCACTCAGATCAGCACCAGGACAGCAGTGTGTCGGCTAATGTCGCTGTGTCTGAACACACACACACACACACATTTTTACATTTATGTTTTTCTTTAATGTATTATGGAAGCTTAAGAGACCTACCATACAAAATGTATCACAAATGCTATTAACCTAATTCTAATACTAAATCTACTTACAGCCTTTAATAGCACTAGGCACCTCAGGCATATTATTATTATTATTATTATTATTATTATAATTATTATTATTATTATTATTATTATTATTATTATTATTATTATTATTCATTCATTCATTCATTCATTCATTGTCTGTAACCCTTATCCAGTTTAGGACAGCAGGGGGTCTACCCTGAATCACTGGGCGCAAAGTGGGAACACAACCTGGAGGGGGACACAGGGCAACACACACTCACACATTCACTCACACACTCACACCAACAGACACTTTTGAGTCTCCACCTACCATCCGGAGGAAACCCACACAGACATAGGGGCGGAACACTTTATTGTTGTTATTATTATTATTATTATTATTATTATTATTATTATTATTATTACTATTAAATGAAAGCTGAAAAAAGGCACGAATCATGAATATTACTGTCACTAAAGGTACAAAGAGTGTAGTGTACTTTTAAATGTACAGCAGCGGTGTTCCCTAAAGATTTATTACATTCATTACATTCTCTTCTCCAGGAGGAGAGGGGGATATCTGTTATCTTTCATTATACAACTGTGGAGAAAAATAAATAAATAAAAGAATAATAATAATAATAATAATAATAATAATAATAATAATAATACAAGTCTTGGAGATGAAACAGGGCTAAATTAAATCAACACAACTTTAACACCTACAGCTGGAATAAGATCCAACAATGTTCGCTAATTAAAGGTAAAGAATGTGTGTCTTTGAGGGCACCACAGCAGTGACAGTGTTTTTTCTGACAGCGTAGAACACAAAGCTCATCAAAAACGTTTGCGTTAAAAGTGTTTCCAAACTTTGGAGCCTCAACTAAAGTGACGGACCTTAACACAGACCCTGTGTGTTCTGTGGCTGTATTTCTCTAGAGAGGCTTCACAGCTCCACATCATCAATAATGGGGAAATAAGGCAGAGGCGTTCGGCTGTGGAAACTGAGCCGGTGTTTAATGGGGGCAGGTGGTCCGGTTACGGCTGCAGGTGTAGATTATAAAGACTTAATAAATATTATTAAACACAGTCTGGTGAGGTTGTCTTTAGAGCTGTGGTAAAATATGGTAGTCATAAAATGAAGTGGCATTAAATATAGTAAAATGTAGTGTAATAACACAGCAATAAATATATAAAAATACATTAATTAAACATAGAGGGTGGAGAGGGAGGAGGGGCACGGGGCTTGGGGCAAGAGAGAGTGAGAGAGAGGAGTAAGAGAGTTGAAATTATGAATATATATATAATAATTATTAGTAGTAGTAGGAGTAGTATTAATATTATTGTTATTATTGTGGTGGCTTTACAAGACTGTCTCTAAGTTAAACCTAACATTTTTTTTTATTATTATTATAATTTAAACCATGGCAGGGTCTTGTTGTTGATGTGATGACCAGCTGGACCCTTGTGAGGACAAGCCTTGGAGCTGGTCATTTATTTCAAAAATAAACAAGTAACAAAAACTAGGGAATTCAGCCAAAGAATAAAAAACTGAAATTGAAAAAGCAGATGGAAATGCAGCTCATGCAAATGAGGAGGCTACTCCTGCCCTTGTGGTCAAGTATTTTCCATTTAGACAAAATGTTTAACTAAATATTCATGACCTGGTAATTAGCACGGTGCACTTATGGGGTAAACGAGCTCAGGAGGAACGGTAACAAAAAGCAGTACACAGAATTAAATCAGCCGCCGTGAACCAAACGAGAGTTTGCCCGCTGCGGCATCTCGGAATTACTGCAGTGGCTGAGAAGCGGGATTTCTGGGAGCGTGGTGGAAGAGGAAGAGCGGTTATGAGTCCAGTCACAGGTCTCAGTCCTCCACTGGGGGGATGGAGGTTAAAGACTGAGTTAGATCAGGCCTTAGACCCAATCACATTGTGTCTCTGTCATTCGCATTGTACATTAGTCCAGGATTTAGGCTTAATCTGTGACTTCCACAGCTTTAAGAGAGAATAGTGCTTATATTTATCATATACTTAGCCCTTCAAATATCACCAGCTGAGACAATGGTATTCCTGGCTTTGATTGTTGACTTCTTAAAAATAGAATTACAGCCCTGAGAGATTCAGTGATTAAAATACATTCCCCCTCTGTTAATTTAGACATAAATAAAAACGTTCATTTACAGGGATGTTTATTCATAAATGTGTGTATTCATATTTCATTAAAAGGCCATTCCCAATATTCACACAGTGTGCAGTAATTATAGTTCACTCTTTGTGTATTTACAAGTGAATTTCTGAGATTTACCCAAAGTGAAAAATCAGCCTTAACCCTAAACATAACCCTAAGACTAATTCAACCTCCTAATCCTGGCCCTAACTCTGCCCTAGCTCCTAAACCTAATGCTGACCCTTTACATGACCATAACCTTAAATACAACTCTAATCTTAACCCATAACATTAACCCTGGCATCATTCTAATCCTAATCCCGATTCTGTACATAAGACTAAATATAATCATAATCCTAAACCTAACGTTAATCCGAATCTTAATCCTAATCCAAACTCTACATTCTAGAGGCTCCAGGGTTGTCAAGTGTGTAACATTCACCCACAGCAGTTTACAGCACAGTTTCTGTGATTCTTCTTCAGGGTTTGCATGAATTGGGTGAAATAGCGCCACCAGTGGATGATTGTACAATAACTACAAAACAATGATTTTAGGAAAATCCTGAGGGATTTGTTTGTAATATCAGTGGGTGTGTAAGAGAATTGAGTGTAAAATCTGCTTCAATTGGAATGTGCAGTGTAATGACCTGCTGTGGTGCCCCCTAGTGGGAGGAGGCCAGAAGAGGAAATAGAACATTGGTGAGTGTCCTGTTTAAGAACGCTGTGCACATTTGAGATATCTGTGAAAAAGTACATTCTGAATTTTCAGAAGGCTTATACACATGGCCTGTAGGTGTCACATCCTGACCCAGTCCTGTTTGTTTTCCCCGCCATGTGCTCTCTCAGCACATGGCCCTGTCTGTTATTGTCCATGTCTACGCACTTGTCCCGCCTTTGTTCCACCTCCTTGTCCTTAACCCTCATTATCGGTTTCAGGTGTGTCTCGTCTCTTCATTTATTTAATTTCCCTTGTGTCACTTCCTTTGATCGGTCATTCTGTCAGGGACTCGCGGAGGGCGGACTGACAAAGGTGGACGCACACGCTACAACACAGATACTTTATTAATGAAGAAATATAACAAAATAAACACAAACAGAATCGAGGGCAAATACGAAGCAAGGAAAGAACATAACTAGGAATTCTAACAAAACAACATTATTTGGAGTAGGACACAAAACGAAACAACACAATTTGGAATGGGAACCACACAAAACAAATGACCGATCAAAGGAAGTGACACAAGGGAACTTAAATACATGAAGAGACAAGACACACCTGAAACAGATAACGAGGGTTAAGGACAAGGAGGTGGAACAAAGGCGGGACAAGGGCGGAGACATGGACAATAACAGACAGGGCCATGTGCTGAGAGAGCACATGGCAGGGAAAACAAACAGGACTGGGCCAGGATGTGACAGTAGGATTATGACCGCTGCAACATGCACAGACTACACCTTGTTTAAAGGTTCCATGGACTAATGCAGCGCTGGTGGGCATTAAAGCTGTAAACAGACACATATTTTGAATAGCACTGGACAGCGGTGGTGATTTTCTGATATAGATTAGGCATCACTCTACACTTAATCAACAGCACTTCACAACTCCTTAACTTCCACACCGCACCCAATCGTCCAGAGCGGAGTTTTTCCTCACCCCGAGCCTCCAGAGTGTCCTTATCTCATCTCGGAGCGTTGTTTATCCCGAGAGTGAGGCGAGCGTACTCCCGTGGGACTGGTGCTGCATCCCACTCACTGATTTACTTGCCGCTTAACCCTGCCACAACTTCCAGCTCCATTTCTCCACTAATTACCAAGCCTTCCTGCCGGTAATTACCTAATCCCGCCGTGCCGGATGATTATAGGAGGCTCAAGAGCACCATGTGACATATTTCCCCTTCCCTGACTCCACCACCACAGATTTACAAGATGGGAGAGGTGTAGTGTGGTGGGCGGAGGTTTGGGAGATGCTGATATGTGGACTTTGCCTAACTCTCAAATCCCGATCCCACTTGCATTTTCTGAATTATCCCACCTCTTTGTGTCCTGCTTGTGTTCGAAGGCTTGAGTAAAACTGGACAAAACCGGGCGAGACAATGGCTCCTAATTCAGACCTAAAACACAAAGCCTTAACCTTAACCTGAGGGTCAGGAGCTTGCAGCCGGATGGCTCGTTAAATTAACAGAGGATACGACACAATGAGTGTGTGTCTGACTCACACAAGGACAAAGGGAACTTGTGTGGTGTGTAAATGCGTGTGAGTGTGTGTGGCAGCTTGATTAGAGAGCTGTTGTTATCCATTGTGAGCTAAGATGAAACGAAAGCCCCCCCCCACCCCCGCCTTGATTATTTCTCACCTTGACACTGACCTTTCAGCCGTCCACTCGGTTCTTAACCGGACCAATGAGGGCACAAAGTCGCCAGCGAATTTGCCATTCCTCTCGCCTCCCTCTATCTGCGAGCTGCATCTAAATGATCCAGCTGGAGCCGATCTAATTACGGCGGGATCAAATAAACGTATTCACATCCAGATGAGTTCAGAGCTGGGATTTGTCTCTGGTTTCGAAAGAGAAAGGAGGTCCGGCGATGGGTCTCTTTCTCCCGTTTGCTTGAAATCACCATCAAGTATAGTGACCCTTTCATGAGGGATCGATATCTGGAGTCCAAACGTATATGGTTCGTGGCTTATAGTCAGTGAAAGCACAGTCCGTTTCGAGCCCAGTGGACTGTTGTAGTGTTTAATAAAAGCCAAGTATGCGGCGGAATTTGCACAATAAAGGAAAACCAATAAAGTGCGCTGACCTTGAGAGGACGTCCGAAGCAGGAGCTGGTGGAAAACGTCAGTGCTGCAGCGTGTCATGATACATTTTTAATGAAAAATTGATTAGTCCCCACCTAATTAAGCTGATGAGGCATCCTAAAATTGCCCACATTAGCATAAACACTTTGATAAATCATGGAACATTGCTCCTGGGAGCGGTGGTCCTGTACGGACCATCTGATGACGTCTTCCTGAGCGCAATACGCTTGTTTCAAAACCAGGTTTTCTGGTCTATTTGAGACTCTGAAAGATGCCCAAAAGTGAGAAGACCCCTGGTTCTTGGTGACACATCTGTGACCTGCTTTGGTCCAAACCCCACGAGCCCCACATCAGTGTTCTCCCCCTGTGTAAACAGCTCTGTTCTGAACACCCGCTTTCAGCACCTGTTCCTTTAAATGATAATGAGCCACTCGCTGTTCACCCCGACCCCGAGCGCACAGCAGTGAGGAGCGAGGAACAGAAGCTCTGGTTTTTCTCTTTTTTTACTCTGTGCTCTTATTCCTCCATGTTCGTTGTGTCAGTTTTGCTACATTTAACCTCATTTTTGCACTCTCACATAAAAGCAGGTCCAGCACTGTGATTGGACAGACTCAGACGAGGGGGTGGGGCCATTCTAAAGTCTCTGAACTTGACGTCAGAAGCAGAGCAGAATCAGAACAGCTAGTTTTATCATGTGTTTTCTGACTGAGGCAGTGCACAGAAACTTGACTGGGTGGTGTTGTTTCACAGTTTGTGGGTTGGTATACTCAAGAGTCACACAGCAATTTGCACATGCACTGAGCAAGGGACTGCTTAATGATACGTCTGTTTTAACGGAAGGAAAAGGAAGGAGTTTGGCTCTGTTTATTCCTCTCTGTTGGCCAGAGAAAAGTGATCCAGGCAGCGGCAGATCAATTTTAGTGTGAGGTCAGCGTTAGAGCTCACTCCCAAAGAGTTTTGGCAGGATTGGAGGGGTTCTATTTCCTAAGGCATCCAGGGACACTGTAATATGAGCATCGTCTTGCGGTGGAGCACTTCCCTGGTCAGTTAACGTGATGTTCTTGTTATTTTTAGGGAACGTTAAAGAAAAAAGTGTTCCGAAAATGGTCCCTTGGGGGCAGCCGTGACCTAAAGGTTGGAGTAAGAGGCATTGAACTGGACTGTCACTGATTTGATTCCCCGGACAAGCAATAACAATGAGGTTGAAGGAGGAATAAAGGAACCATGCCCTCAACACCCACGGCTGAACTGTGATGGTCAGTGTTTGGTCAGAGCATTCCAGTTCAGGAGCCTTCCCATGAATCTGTTGCCTTCAAATAAACTCTGGTTTCTTTCAATATTTCTGGAAATGTCTTGCTACCCAACGACCCCCTCCACCAGTTTTATGGGAACCCAGAATATGTCATCTGTTGGGGGCGCTGAAGGAGCCTTGGTTCCTACTTCACTGTGGCTGAATTCAGCGTCAGAGCCAGAGATAAAAAGAGACAGGGTAGAGTCATGGTTTATCTACTGTTAAACGCTGGTTCTGAGCCATTGTGCTGAGCTTATGAACAGTGAGAAAAGCTGGAAAAATATACAACATTCCTCAATTCCCACCAACCTCAGCCCCAGGAAACTCACACTGTAAACTGTAAAAAAAACGGATTTCATTTTACAGGGAAACTCTTACAGTAAACTACTGTTTCATTTAAATACAGGACACTGCTGTGGACTGAAACGCATTATGGGTATCTTTGCTGTAATTATATCACCAAAGCATGAGGAGCTTGACTTGTGTTTGCATCCTAATTTCTATGCATATATTTTAATTTGTTACAATATTTTTTAGTAGTTTTATGAGTGTGCTATTTACAATACTTAAGTCCATACAATGACTTTTATGTTGACAAGTCTTATTATGGGTGAGTGGGGTAAGAGCTGAGAGCTGCACCAGTTTTAACTCTGGAGATACTGAATACAGGTGGATTAATCTCAAAATTAAAAAATAAATAAATAAATAAATAAAATAAAATAAATCTACTCAATGAAAGAATTGCCAAAAATATTCAGGTCTGGTCCTAAATTCAATTTACAGTTAACTGCTGTATTATTTAAAATAATTACAGTAATAACTTGTATATTTGGACTACAGCAATGTTGTTATTCCAGTATAAGTACTGTACAAAATACCAGCGAAACAGCTCCAGTAAATTCCTTTAAATTTACAGGGACATTTTTACAGCAGTTTCCTGGTTTTTTTGTTTTTTTTTTTGGTTTTTTTTTAATCTTCTTCTTTTTTATCGTTTTTGTTTCGAAGCAGAAATCAGATAAAATAGATAATTTATATGAAAATTGTTACACAGACCCGACTGGTTCTCTGATGTTTTACTCAGTGCACAGTTGAGGAAATACGATGGGTCACACAATATGACCCATTCAGATCCACTGAGCCATAACACTGTATTTGAGGCTCTGAGCTCTTTCTGGAGCTTCTTTATGCCGACACATATAGGGACGCTATCACCACTCACACTGAAAAACTGACTACTATGACTGCAGATTTCACCTGGGGATGAACTTTTCCGGTTCAGGAACTAATTTATGTTATTGGGAATATGCCAAACTCTCACAAATTACATTCTCAAACAGGAACCATACCGACTATGGTCCTCCTTCCTCTCACTAAACACTGAGATCATTCCCACAAGACCAGACGCTCTGACAATACCATTAAGACCACCGCAATGTAGCCCTTGTCAAAGTGTCTAAGATCTATTCTGACCATTCACCTGCTGCATGATATATCCCCCTCCACTCAACAGGGAGCGCTGTATCCAGGTCATCACTGATACTCATTCTCTCTAGCAGTGGTTTTAATTTTGTGGCTGTTCGGTGTGTATTTGTCTGAGCCTGAAGCTCCCTGCCTCCTACACACACACACACTCCCTCTCACTTCGAAACAGCTGGAGATCCTTCAGAGCAATTTCATTTGCAGAAGAGTTGCTGATTGCTCGGTGAAGCAAATTCGCTGCGAGTGCAAACGAGAGATTGAAGACCACGAGCCGTCGCCGCGATGAAACTGGAGACGTGAGAAAGTGTTGAGCTCAGAGCGAGAAGCTACTCAGGTGAGAGCTCGGACAAATTGCCACTTCTGGAAACACGGCTTGACATCTGTCGGGGCTAAAAAAACAAGGACGGTAAGCTCTTTTGCTTTCTCCTAGAAGATGATTGCATTGCTCAGAAGTGCCTCGTTGATGTCTCAAGAGATGTAATGGAGTTTTTTTTAGAATCCGTCAGGACGTGAGACACTAATCTTGTGCTCTCAAACTCAAGAAGAGACTTAGGGAACATTCCTGGGCTCTTTCTCTCAGGAGAAACATCTGAGCAGAAGGAGACATAAGCTACAGTCTCCACCCTCTCTCCATCTGACCTCAGTCTTGTCCAGGAGACACTACTGAGATGTTGAGGAGACAACACAGAGACTACTTTGATTTTAAGGTAGAATTACAGAGATATTAAGTAGGAATTATGAAGGTATTAAGGAGGAATATTGTGGAATATTAAGAAGACAACAGATATTTTAAGGTGGAACTATAGAGATGTCAAGGTTGAACTACATTAAATTGGAAGTACAGATAGGTCAAGAAGGAATTTTGGAGTTTGTAAGGAGATTGCTGACATTTTAAGGTGGAAATATATTAATATGAGAAGAGTATAGATATGTCAAGGTGGAATTACAGAGATATTAATGTGTTACCACATAGTTATTAAAGAGGAACTATAGCGGTATTCAGGAGGCTACAGATGTATTAAGGTGGAACTATATTAAGGAGACTATAGAGCTATTAATGTGGAACAACAGATATATTAAGGTGGAACTACAAAGTTATTAAGGATATTACAGATTAAATAAAGAAGTACTACTGATATATTAAGGCGACTACAGAGAATTTAAAGAGAAACTACATATATGTTAAGGATACTAGAGTTGTTTTTTTTTTTTTTTTTTTTTTTTTTTTTTAATGTGGAATAATATTAGGGACACTACAGAGGTATTAAGCATGAACAACAGAGATACTAAGGTGGAACTACAGAGTTATTAAGGATATAACAGAGTTAATAAAGGTGTACAACAGATATGTTAAGGTGTCTACAGAGATAGTAAGGCTATTATACAGTCATTACTGTGGAACTACAGACATAAAAATAGGAGATGGCTTTCTCAAAGCATGTCAGCTGTGCATGTGCTGCATAAGGGATCTGAGCTATTCATTTCTTGTGTTCGGAAAAGGCCTTTCTTCTCAGAGGTGAGGGTCTCATTATTGTAGCCCGGTTGCAGAGTGACTCCATCATTTCAACGACAGAAGCCTCTTTAATACAGCGAGAATATCATGAAAGCGTTTGTGCCCGTGATGAGTTTATTATTTTCCATTCACCTTTCTTGTTAAAGCCGCCAGTGAATGGACACTCGTCTCAGTAATGGATCCGAGCCCCAGATGCTCTGAAGACCATCTAACAAAATCTGCTTTGATTTGCCCCCCCACCACCCTCCCCCTGACCCCCTCCCCCCGCTCCCTGATCAATAAGCGGGCGGCTGCGTTCATAAATATTTTCATTCTAAATAAGAAATCGTCCATCTCGGGCCTTTGATTACGCCACAATGGCTCTCTAAAGTGCGCTAATAGGGAGATTAGCATTTATATTGGATTTCCCGTCCACGCAAGTGCAAAAGAGAAGGAGGCCGAGTGCAATGACCACAAAGAAAAGAGAAATAAAGGATCATCCGACCTCATAAACGAGCGCCCACAAACATGAGGAGGGTGTCTCGATAAACACAGGCCGGGCCGGCCTACCTAGCCGCCCACATCTCTGCCCTGAGCTTTGGTAATGGCCTCAGATTAATGAGAGAGTGGGAATCATCTGCAGTGAAAACAGGACCTGAGAGACTCAACCTTCCAGATCTGGTTCATTCATTCATCTTCTGTAAGTGCTTCATTCTGATTAGGTTCAAGGCAGTTCCAGAGCCTACCTAGAGTCATAGGGCAGGAGCATCACACACTCACTCAGTCACTCACACATTCACTCAAAGCTGTAGACAGTTTCACACACTCACACAGTCACTCACACACTCACACCTGTGGACAGTTTCACACACTCACCCAGTCACTCACACACTCACAACGGTGGAAAATGTCATAAAGATCTCCTTATACCATTGTGTGTGTGTTTGAACTATGGGGAGAATGCCAGCACCTGGAGGAAACCCACACAGACACAGGGAGAACACGCCACACTCCACACAAACTGTGACCCAAGAAGAGGATCCTACCCAGGACCCTGAGCCCCTGCAGCGGTTTGTGTTCCTGTGTTAGTTCTGTGTTCGTCCTAAAACCTGGGTCTGATCATCACTTTAGGGAGTGGTGAAAGTAAAAAGAGTAGACTATAGACTCTAGAAATTTCTCAGATTGGCACTGGGGTTAAATACCTTACTCTGTTTATGCATTTTTAATAAGCCCCCCTAACACACACACACACACACACACACACACACACACACACCAGCACATCATTCCTAGAAAACCAGACTAAAGAAGACATTTTCCTGTTAATTATTAAACCTTGTGTTTGTTTCTTTCTGGCGTTTGCCGTCTGTCCCTCACTGAAGAGATGTAACTTATTTCCCTTTCATACTTTAAGACTCAGAAGAGTCTTAAACCATTTCAGATTCTGAGATGGTCAGTACCTGTGTTGGCCCACTGCCCACAATCAATAAATTAAACTTGTGACCACAGCAGGAGTAGCTAAAAACATCATGCATTATTAACGCCTCAGGAATTGGGCTTGTAATTGTAATCACAATCGCTCGGTGGTTCCTAGGTTCCCTTTCACTGAAGATGACCCCACGCCTGGCTCTCTACTCATGAAATGAGCCAATCAGCTGAGTAGGACCTACAACACTGCTCCTAAATCCATTATTGCTGAATTTTCTGATATTAGACGCAATCACAGTCACCTGGAGGAAACCCACGCAGACACAGGGAGAACACACTACACTCCTCACAGACAGTCACCCGGAAGAAACCCACGCAGACACAGGGAGAACACACCACACTCCTCACAGACAGTCACCCGGAGGAAACCCACGCAGACAAAGGGAGAACACACCACACTCCTCACAGACAGTCACCCGAAGGAAACCCACGCAGACACAGAGAGAACACACCACACTCCTCACAGACAGTCACCCACAGGAAACCCATGCAGACACAGGGAGAACACACCACACTCCTCACAGACAGTCACCCACAGGAAACCCACACAGACACAGGGAGAACACACCACACTCCTCACAGACAGTCACCTGGAGGAAACCCACGCAGACACAGGGAGAACACACCACACTCCTCACACCTCAAACCCACAACCCCAGGACAATCCCTCGACCCCTCAATTCCCCAGCCTGTTGGTACAAAGATCCTGAGGAACATATGAGCAAAGGCAGGGAAACAACACACAACGCGCCAGTCCATCATAAAGCATCACACACCCACCCAGTCACTCACACCTGTGGACAATCTCAAACACTCACCCAATCACTCACACACTGTCACTGGGAATGTGAGTGGTCACACTAAACCCTAATTAGAAGCACAACAACAACAGCTCCCCCCACAAAGCATGGGGTCCTCAAGACTCAAGACTATGTCTGCCTTCAGTGACAGCACACAACCTGAATACTTCCAGCTTTGATGAATAAATCACCAAATAAAACATTCCCTGTCAACCACAGCGTTCATTTAATTAACGAAAACGATGATGGAAAATATTTGTTGATGACTTATTTCCACCACAAAACACTAGACATGCACTGAATCAAAATAATCATTTGAACACAAGTAAATGTTCTGCAATTTTCATCACAGAATAAATCTAAATGAAAATGTGAGACTTTTAAATGACCGACTAATTCAGGTTCGTAAATGGAAAAATCACAGGAATATAAAACATCCAACAGGAAAATGCTCCGTCTGTCCCTCTGGTGAAAAAAGTGAAGAAGAGTCAGCTCTGAAAGAATTGATTCCTTGAGCGTCTGGGAATTGCTTGTATCAACTGTTGGCCAATAATTCATAGAGTTGAATCTCTTGGAGTCGACTCAGTCTTAGTTTGTGATGCCTTCTTCTGCGACTTTGAACTTAAAATTCATTCATTCATTCATTATCTGTAATCCTTTTCCAGTTCAGGGTCGCGGTGGGTCCAGAGCCTACCTGGAATCATTGGGCGCAAGGCGGGGAATACACACTGAACTTAAAATTTTAATGTTTAATAAATGCAAAATATATTTGAAGAAAAATGTTGCTACTTTGCCCCCTCCAGGGTGTATTCCTGCCTTGCGCCCAATGATTCCAGGTAGGCTCTGGACCCACCGCGACCCTAAACTGGATAAGGGTTACAGATAATGAATGAATGAATGAATGTTGGCACTTTCCTGTCATAATTAATGAAAGTTAGTAACACTTCTAAAGTAAAGTTTGTTTGTTTAATGGACTAACACTAGACTGAAATTATAATGAAATTAATACAAATTTTAGTCAAAAGACCAAGACTAAGACTAAATCACAGTCATCTGCTAAAAATAAACAACAGACAACTCTGAAAGCTATGGTTCTTTCCACTCTTTAATAAACAGTCACTATATACTGATAGCTGCCTGATGCTAAACCCAGTCTCACTCCAAAACTGATCCCAGATCCAAGCCCTTTAATCAATCCCCATGTGTCCATCCCTCAAAGTGGTGGGACTTTTTACATAGAACCCACCCCTGGTCAGAGCGTGACCTGAACCTGCCAGACCCAAGCCTCCAGCCCATGTTTTAGAGAGCGGACCCCTGAGAGGTTTGTGTGTGCCTGATCCAGACGGCGTTTTCCAGTGGTCAGAGACTAGATCTCCTTCTTTTAAGCTGGAGGATGAGACTCCACACATGACACTCCCCTCGTCGTTATGGCAACCGACCCCCAGGGATGCTGTGATGCACCTCCTGCCTGTTACTAAGCATCATGTGTGTTTGTTTGTGCGATGTGTTTATTAACGTGAATCCTCATCTCTCCTCTGTATGAGGGGGAGTGTGTGTGTGTGTGTGTGTGTGTGTGTGTGTGTGAGCGGGGGGTGGGGGGTGCTTTCTAAAGGTCAGTTGTATTAATATAATGTGTGGTTTGGTTTCCAGGTAGTGGCACAGTTTGGGGTCTCTCTCTCTCTCAGAAAAGGTCACCAACTTCTTATACTGAACTTAGGTACAAGAATATACAGTACCTCCAGATATGTTACTGATACTAATATAGTATTATTGAAGCTCAACACGCTTGGAGGAGATCACTAACTGCCCAACTGTGTTCTGTCAGCTACCAGACACCCACTCCGGTTTTCTGCTTGTCTCTTCTGCTGTTTGTCTTTACAAAAACGTTCTTCACGCTGCTCTGGAGAAATGAACTGAGTTGAACTGAATTGTAAATAATGAAGGCCCTGGATCCGGACGAGAGGGTCCTGGTCCTGTATCGGCATGAAAGTCCGATCCCCTGTACGAATAGGAAACCCGAGCCTTTGGTTCTGATTGGAGCCGTTTGATGGATGAGGCTCCGGCACTGCTCTGACAGTGGTGCAGATGTCAGACAGATGTGATTGCAGATTTTCTGATTAAATTTTTAATGAGAAGTGCGGTGCATTCCGCTCCGTATTGATGCGGGATTTAATTGTCTTGTCACAAGCAAGGCGATCCCCTGCACTGACGGCTGAATTTGATTCTTCCTTCTGTCGGAGGAGACAGGATGAAGACAGGATGAAGACAGCGAGACACGATCGCCTCCTGTAACTGTGCCAGGAGCCACGGCCTCAACAAACGTCTCTGCTGGCTTTTACGAGCTAAGTGCCTGAGTTATAGCCCTGAGCTGCCGAATCCAGGATGGCTTCAAGCTTATTTTCTATCAGAGGAGGGATGTTATGAAGGTTAGAGGAGTGAGATTGGGACCAGAAGATCCCTGGTACCAACACGAACAATGGGGGGCAGGGGGGGAGTGAAGGAAATGCACATCCTCCTCCCTCAACATCCATGGCTGAAGTGCCCTTGAGTCCGGTGCTGAGATGGGTGTTGATTTACCTGGGTCACTAGTGTGTTTGTGTGTGTACCAAGAATATATTACATTGTGGGGACCAGAACCTGTGTACACACTCACATTGAATAGACTTCTTGTCCTTGTGGGGAGCCCAGTTGTTACATTTCAAGATAAAGCAATATTTTAAGATTAGGGACAGGGCTAAGATTAGAATTAAGCTGATAGAAAATGTCATTTTAAGTGTCCACAAAATGAATGGGAGTCTATGTAATGTCCCCAAATATTTACAATTACAAGAGTGCTATTAAAACACAATTATGTCCACCCCCAGGGTTATTGGAGATAGTCAGTGTTGCTACTACGTTTCCTATCATTGTGTTAGAGAAGCTCTTGTTGATTTTATTGTTGGATGCACTGGTAGTTAAAACAGTGACTGTACTGCTCTAGGAATAATGTTAAGAGTGAGACTGAAGACAGCGAGACATATTTGGCTTCCTGTAGCTGTGCTAATGTATGATTCTACATTGTACCAGGAACCACATGTGGAACTGGATCTTGTTTTACTCAGTGATAGGAAAGAAGCTTCAACCAGTGTTAATTTCATTAACAAAAACTGTGATGAACAATGTTTATTGACGACCAAATTTTATTTGCAGACAAGGGGCTAAGGTAAAATTTTCAAACTTAAATATTAATGTGAAAGACTGGTCAATGACCCATTATCAAATTCCTGAATTAAAACTCACCACAAGAAAAAGTCACAAGGAAATAAAACCAGTGAAATGCTCCATTTACCGTTGTCAGGGCAACGACGCACAAATTGTTTGGGCGACGTCTCCTCTTTGTTATCTTCGGTTTAAGTGAAGAAGAGTCACTCGTAACAACTGATAATATAATAATTATCTCAGTGAAATAATTTGGAATCAGTTTGAGACACTTTTGAAGTGGCTTTGAAGTCTATTTGAAGACATTGTTTTCCTTAATTTTGGATGGTAATATGTTTTTAAATTGAATACAACTTTTTAAATTTCTGAAAATAATCAAACCTTTAAAATACCTGACAAACAATAGGCTTTTTAACATTAATGGACACAAATTTGGCTAAAATTAATGATAATTATGTGACTAGAATGAGACTAAAAATAATACAAGTCATTAGTCAAAAGATTAAGACTAAATCTAAATCTAAATCTTCCTTTTTTGCACCAGGTAAAGGACAGAAGCTTGTTTTTCTTTCACTGTAAGATAACGCTGTCTTTATTGTTGGATGCACAATGATAGGTCCAGTGTTTCCGTGTCAAAATATGCCCAAATATGTCCTTAAAGTTCAAAGGGTTAACGCTAAAATCTCAGGCATTTATTTCCAAAACTGAAACAGCAGGAGTGAGGACACGAGTTTGAAAGGAATAGCACGGCATTCCCAAACTCTTGAAGGAAATAAAAGCACAGACACACTGCTCGTGTTCGGGGAGACTTTGTATAGTCGTCCCTCAAGTGCCACGCTGACAAGCTCCAAGCTGAAAACAACAACAAAACAAACAAACAAACAAACAAAAAGAAAGAAAGGACAGCCACTGATATGTGACAAAGACGCTCCGGTCTCACGGCTGTCTGCCGGTCCACGAAGACACCGCAGGAAAACACAAAGGAAGCGGCGGGACAGGGGGAAGCGAGATGAAAGCGGAGGAGAAGAGTCGGGAAGGCGGGGATAAGAAGGGTGGGAAAAGAGAGGGGAGGTTTGGTGGAAGGAAAGAAGGAAAGACTTACAGACGGTGAGGGGAGAGGGGAGAGGGGAGGCGTCTAAATCTTTCCCTCGGCAAATCAAACGCACGAGAAAAAAAGCCAGATGAAGTCTATCACACCGTCCTCAGCTCTGGAAATCAAAGGGCTTTGCGTTTCTCCGTTTTTCTGGGTGATATTTTTCTTCTCCTTCTCTTTCTTATAGGCAGAAAGAAGAAGGAGGAGGAGGAGGAGAAGAAGAAGAAGTGCCGGGGCCTGTGTTTGCCGGAGCTTGTCAGTCAAATACAAGGAGCTTTGCTAAGCAAAGAGACAGGGGAATATAAGACTAATATTTTGAATTCTGTTCTGACAAATCACGTCTAACCTCACAAAGGGCTCACACACACTGTCTCTCTCTCACACACACACACACACACTCTCCAGTGTAGCGAGACACATTAAAGTTGACGGATGCCACCCGAGTGTCAGCCACGGGAAATTGTAACATGCCACTTTTTTTTATTTTTTGACCAAAAAACTGTAAATGGGACAGCGGAGCGGGTGGGCACTTTGTAACTGGCACCTCTATTAAAAGCAGATGAAGCACACACACACACACACACACACACACACAACGACACATGGAAGATGGGCCAGGCATGCTGACATTTGCTTAAAGCTCTCTCTCTCTCTCTCTCTCTCTCTCTCTCTCTCTCTCTCTCTCTCTCTCTCTCTCTCTCTCTCTCTCTCTCTCTCTCTCTCTCTCTCTCTCTCCCTCTTTCTCTCTCTCTCTCTCTCTCTCTCTCTCTCTCTCTCTCTCTCTCTCTCACACACACACACACACACACACACACACACACACACACACACACACTTCTATCCTACTTTCCTTCATCTCCTGTGGCCACTAGTTGGCACCACATTCAGTCAAATCTGGATTGAATACAGATGCTCTATACTTTCAGTCGTATGTAAACACCCTTTACACTGAGGGAGCTCAGCTGCAGCCGCAGACACTGTGTGAATTATCTCTAACTAATCAGGTTCATAGATACGTTTTAATGTGGATTCAATGGCACTCAACCATATGAACTTAAGTGAGGGCAGGTGCTGATGTTGAAATTCAAGTTTTGGATCAAAAACCCCACTCCAACTCATCCCCAAGGTGTTATTGGATCTCCACCACTCCAGAGTCCGATCCACTCTCAGACGGGGGGTGCCATACCCACTTGGCAGTGGATGTGGAGACAAATAAATGTAAAGATAAGTGTAGAAATAAATGTAAAAATCACAATTTTCATTTTATTCAACAAAAAAAAAAAAATGACCTAAAACCGAAGCCGTGTGAAAACAGCGAGTGAAGAGTTTATTGGGCGCTGCATTCGTGATGAGCTCCATCAGGAAATGAGTGCTGCAAAAGACTGTGGTGGATGTGCTCTGTTCTTGGGGAGAATATTGAATCCAAAAGTATGTGGGAGTTTGGGTTTAGATTTAAACAACTGTACGTATTATTTTTAAATTAAAATCGTAGCTTCAAAATCATTGGGACACTCCACTGAGCTGTAACAGGGAGAGCCTCTGTCATCACTACTGTGGACCCAGCACTACAGAAACTGCACTGTGTAACTTTTGAAGGAGGGTCACAGTGTATTTATACTTTCATTTCACAAAATGCTTTAAAACTTTGTTGTACACCTAATAAAAATCAGTGCAACTCCACGTCCATTGCCAAGTGTGGTCCAGAGGGGTATGGCGCCCCCTGTCTGAGAGTGGATCTGTCTTCTCTGGAGTGATGGAGCTCCTATGGAGTTGGAGTGGGGTTTCTGATCCAAAACTAATCTTCTATCCTCAGCACCTGTGCTCACCAACGTTTTATTGTGGTTGAGCGCCATCAAATCCTCACAGCAGTGTTTCCCACCATCAAGTTTCCTAGAGAACAGAAGATTTGACTTCAGACTCTGCTGGTCACTTCGTGTGGAGATGCAAGATTTAGTTCTGACATGGGGTCTACTTTCTGAGGAGCAAGGATACGTCAATGTCCCTGATTACGGATCAAACCCTGAGTGCTCCACACACCTGGAGCGAGTGAAAAACGAAAAAGAGCGAGAGAGTTGGCAGGAGATGGAGGGAGGAGAGTGGGGAAGTGAAAGGATACGTTAAAGTGGCATAAATTAAGAAACAGCTGTAATTAAAGGCTGAGAATGTGGAGTGTTGTCGAGCTCATGCTGTGAGGTTTTGTTTTTTTAATATCACTTCACTTTCTGAAGGAAATGTGGGAGCGTTCACACTTCAACATCCGATTCACTTCCTCAGAGAAGGGCTTCAAAAGACGAGCGTGTAGGTTACTATTGAGAACGTGTCTTTAAAGATATAAAGAGAGGATCTAATCCGTAAAATATTCTTTACATCGTATTTATGCTTTTACAATAAATGCTACATTATTAATTAAAAGTTTCGTTATTATTTTATTTCTGAAAACCCTTCTGTAATTTCTTCTATAAAATCAAATTTTCAGATTCCTCACAAACTAATGCAGATGGAAGCAGAATCACCCCATACACACCTTTAAATTCAGTTTCAGTGAAGTATGGGTTAAAGCTCTGAATTAAGTTTCTGTTTATATTTCAGTTTCTGAAAGTTAATGAACAAACTCTAAATTGAGGCCAAGATCAATTACTATAAACATCCATTCATTCATTCATTCATTCATTCACCCATTCATTCATTCATTAATTCATCCATCCATCCACCCATCCATTAATTCGTTCATTCATTCATTAATCAATTCATTCATTAAACCATTCATTCATTCATTAGCCCATTCATTCATTCATTCATTCATTCATTCATGCATTCATTCATTCATTCATCAATCTATTCATTCATTCATTAAACCATTAATTCATTAATTTATTCATCCATTAATTCATTCATTCATTCATTTTCTGTAACTGCTTCATCTTGAACCCATACCCTCAAGGACCCAGAGCTGTGTGACAGTGACACCACCTGCAGCACCACCATGCTGTCAAACTATAATCAGCATTTGACTTTCTTATTTAACTTGTACACTCTTTCATTCACAAACACACACACACACACACACACCTGGCATTGTGCTAATCCCACACAGGAGGTAGAACAGGCCGCCTCGGTTCACAGATTAAATCCATTATGTCCATTCATATGTCCAGTCACGATTTTTATCCTTTAATGCACTGCAGATGCTCAGAGACAAAGCCAGAGATGAGGGATGCTTTCCATCTTTCTCTCTCTGTCTCTGTCTTCTCTCTGTCTTCCTTTTTTTCCAATTTATCTCTCTCTTCTCTCTTTCTTTCCTCTGCAACTTTTCCTCTACGCTGCTTTTTTTTTTGTTTTTGTTTTTTTTTTTTATATATCATTCTCTTAAAGGCTCTGTTTTAAACTTATGATCTGCCAAGTTCTACACAAAAGACAAGCACAAGCAATTGTTCAACATAAGGACAATAGAGGGCTCCGCTGTCCTCTGGAAAGAATGGACTCTGGCCAGAACCTGGAACAGCGTCCAGAACTCAGGTCCAGTAAGAGTATCACTGAAATATTGCAATGAAACAAAGAAGAAAAAAAAAAAAAAAAAAAAAAAAAAAAACAGTTGTGTTCAGGGTGTTAAGAGCTGGGACAGAACTGGCTGTAATTGGTGTAGCATCCCAAAACATTTTTGCAGTTCTGCTTTAGATAATTATCTACCAGCCCCCTGCCAATGTCCTTGATTACATCTCATTTTCATGTATTTAATTTAATCAAATGTAGTTTTTTTCTGTTAAAAAATGTATTATCCATGTGACCAGAAGGCTGTGTCTAACCCTGCTTTCACACAATGAGCAACAAAACGTAACGAGGCTGGTGATAGGAGGCTTCGTGAACATTGGTGACGTGAAGTGGGCAGAGTCTGTGATGCAATAAAGCTTACCGTTATGCAAATTAGAAGCCTGTGGTCAGCTCAAGAATTAACACAGGGACAAATGATCAATCACAAACATTCAAAACTAGTTTGATGAGGTTGTGTTTGTTGTAACAGAAAAACGCAACAGTGCTTGACTTTATAGTGGGATACAGCTATGTACAGGTTGCCATGCCATCAAATATCTAGGATGTCTCTAATATATTAGAGTAGGAAAATATCCTCAACTTCAGTGTGATGCATGAACTCATGCTTTGAATAACAATCCCACCTTTAATTGAATATTATTTTCATTAACGTGAGACAATAGAGGGGTTTGAGGAAAATTTGATCACAATAAAGTGTGTTAGAAGTTTGAGGACACTTTTCTAAAGGAGATCTTTTGTGGGAATTTAAAATGCAGTGGACAAACAACCAGCCTAACGTTCACAACGAGAGGGACCTGACTAACTGACATGCTAATCCTTAAATGAGAAGGTGAAGAAGAAGAAGAAGACGAAGAAGAAGAAGAAGAAAAAGAAGAAGAAGAAGAAGAAGAAGAATAAGAAGGAGAAAGAGAAGGAGAAAAGAAGAAGAAGAAAGAGAAGAAGAAGGAGAAAATGAAAAAGAAAAAAGAAGAAGGAGAAGAAGAAAAGAAGAAGAAGAAGAAGGAGAAGAAGAAGAGAAGAAGTGTGTTTGAGGACCCTTTTCTAAAGGAGGTCTTTTGTGGGAATCTAAAACGCAGTGGACAAACAACCAGCCTAACACACACACCGAGAGAGACCTGACTACAGGACGTGCTCATCCTTCAATGAGAGCGCTTCATTAGGAGTGTTTCATTATAAGAGCATTTCATTAGAGCTGATGGCTAACAGTTAATATCCGATGCAGATGAAGCCCCGCGTGTGCAGTCGGGAGGTATCTCTACAGCGAGAATCCGCCTCCAATATCTGCTTCAGTCGGGACAGGTTTCACGCTTCTTTCAGTGGCTTTTTAGCAGTTGATTCTTTAGAAATCGTGCTGAAATAAATAGAATTTAGCAGAAAACTACAATATAATAGATTTATATATATATATATATATATATATATATATATATATATATATATATATAATATATATATATATATATATATATATATACACTATATTCACTATATTACATTTGCATCATATTTATGATATTTATCCGAGAGTAAATTCTGCAGAAGAAAGGTTAATGCTAATTAAAATAAGTTAATTAGATGTTTAAATGGATGTTAATACTACGTTAATAATAAGAAATGCAGACCACTGTGTTTAATATTTATATAAACTGTACACAATAGATCTACAATCAAATGTAAATTTGACATACATCATAAAACACTAATGATCTCAACGCTTTCCCCCCCAGTTTTAATTAAAGATGCCCCTGTAATCTCTGGTATTCACCACTGATCTCATGTCAGAGATGTTGTTATCTGATTTCCTTAGAGACTGTTACTATGCAGAAGTTAGAGAAAGAATACTCAGAAATGATGAGACTGAGCTCAGATCCGATCTGCTTTTGTGCTGGAAACTCACAGCAGCAGCGTATCGCCCCCAGTTCTTCAGCGGACGCTTGTTGTTGTGAAGAAAGGATGAGCGAAGGAGGTGTAAAAGGAGTGTGAGGCTGATAAGAGGAACGAGCGCTGGTCCTTTTTAAAGGAGGAGAAAAAGAAGCGCCGTGGAGCGGCTGCAGTTCAATAAACTGATAAAAGGTTTGGAGTTGGGGCCAGAACGGCTTCTGTGAGCTCTTTCTGGCCTCACAACTTTTCCTCTGTAGAGTATTCCCTGGTGAAAAAGAAAGTAAAACCTGGCCGCCGTAAAAGTTTGATAAGAAGTGAAGACACGGACTGTTGCTGTCTCAGTTTTAAAGAGCGCGCATCTTAGACCCCGGTCTGTTTCTGCTGAATTATTTCTCACTTCTTAGATTTCACATATATTTCATAAAATCCACATGAACATGTGGTGGAAATTTCATATCAATATTTTATCAATGTGTTTTATTTTGTTGTTGTTGCTTTCTTTTCCTAGAAGACATGGTTAATTTGTATTGATCGGATGTGTTAGAAGCACATGAACGGGACAGGGGACACGGTTGGTTAGTTTATGACCTGATAACTGCAGGGGTCAGAGAGACCCTGAGGGCAGTGTAGAGTCAGTGCAGGGTCAGTGTGATCTACAGTAACCTCAGGTGAGTGACACGTGATGGAGGGAAATAGACCTCATGAACTACGCGTATGATGCGGCAAACAAACAGACTTTGAGAAAGTGTGTAAACAGGACAGTGTCGTTGACTCTGCAGAGTTTGCAGCTCTCGCCCTGGAGAGAAAACTCTGCAAAAGTTCCATTCACATTCCTAATGCGGTGTTTAACCCCTGCCCCACTCACACTGAAGATACAAAGACCAGTTTTTTTTTCTTGTTTTGTTTTGTTTTGTTTTTTCAGAACACAGCTCAGGATCAAAGCAACATCATTAACAAATGTAGCCTCATTCCAGTGGGTTACAAAGTGAAGAAGAAGAAGGAGAATGAGAAGAAGAAGAAGAAGAAGAAGAAGAAGAAGAAGAAGAAGAAAAAGAAGAGAAGGAGAAGAAGAAAATAAGAAGGAGAAGAAGAAGCAGAATAAAAAGAAGAAGAAGAAGAAGAAGAAGAAGAAGAAGAAGAAGAAGAAGAAAAAACAAGGAGAAGAAGAAGGAGGAGAAGAAGAAGAAGAGAAAGAGAAGAAGAAAAGAAGAAGGAGAAGAAGAAGAAGAAAAAGAAAAAGAAGAAGAAGAAAGAGAAGAAGTAGTATAAGAAGAAGAAGAAGAAGAAGAAGAAGAGAAGGAGAAGAAGAAAAGAAGAAGATGAAGAAAAAGAAGAAGAAGAAAAGGAAGAAAGAAAAGAAGAAAAGGAAGAAAAAGAAGAAGAAGAGAAAGAGAATAAGAAAAGAAGAAGGAGAAGAAGAAGAAGAGGAAGAAGAGAAGGAGAAGAAGAAGAAGAAGAAGAAGAAGAGAAGGAGGAGAAGGAGAAGAAGAAAAGAAGAAGATGAAGAAAAAGAAGAAGAAGAAAAGGAAGAAGAAGAAGGAGAAGAAGAAAAGGAAGAAGAAGAAGAAGAAGAAGAAGAAGAAGAAGAGGATGAAAACAAAAAGAAGAGTAGAAATGGAAGAAGAAGAAGAAGAAGGAGAAGAAGAAGAAGAAGAAAAAGAAAAAAAGAAGAAGAAGAAGAGAAGGAGAAGATGAAAATAAGAAGGAGAAGAAGAAGCAGAATAAAAAGAAGAAGAAGAGAATGAGAAGAGAAGGAGAAGAAGAAGGAGGAGAAGAAGAAGAAGAGAAAGAGAAGAAGAAAAGGAAGACGAAGAAGAAGAAGAAAAAGAATAAAAGAAGAAGAAGAAGAAGAGAATGAGAAGATGAAAATAAGGAGAAGAAGAAGCAGAATAAAAAGAAGAAGAAGAAGAAGAAGAAGAAGAAGAAGAAGAAGAAGAAGAAAAGAAGGAGAAGAAGAAGGAGGAGGAGAAGAAGAAGAAGAGAAAGAGAAGAAAAAAAGAAGAAGAAGGAGAAGAAGAAGAAAAAGAAGAAGAAGAAGAAGAAGAAAGAGAAGAAGTAGTAGAAGAAGAAGAAGAAGAAGAAGAAGAAGGAGAAGAAGAAGAAAAAGAAGAAGAAGAAGAAGAAAGAGAAGAAGTAGTAGAAGAAGAAGAAGAAGAAGAAGAAGGAGAAGAAGAAGAAGAAGAAGAAAAATAAGAAGAAGGAGAAGAAGAAGAAGCGTTTCCGGAGCGTCCAGTGAGGGTCTGGCTGTGCTCAGAGAGACTCACCTATAGATCTTATAGCGGGTGGTGAATCCCTGGCGGAATCGTTCCACGAAGGAGAGGTAGCCCTTGGCGTGGTGGAAGGGGCCGCGGTCGGAGATGATCCAGTCGAACTGGCGCGAGACATGCTGCTCCGAGGGGTCCTGCCGCACACACACAACCCACACATGGTCCCACACAAACAGGAAGCAAGTGACCTCAATGACCCTCCAGTTCATGCTTTTCCTTCAGCCGCTCTCTGTTCATTCTCGCTCCATTCTATGGAGACCTGCAGAGAGAGAAAGAGAGAGAGAGAGAGAGAGACAGAGAGAGAGAGAAGAGAGAGAGAGAGAGAGAGAGAGAGAGAGAGAGAGAGAGAGAGGGAGGGAGATTAGTTGAGCAATATTATAAACATGGTGTATAATCAATATTAAAATTAAAAGTGATCAGCTACAAATAGGCCATTTTGAATGCAATGTCTTTGTGATGTCACAAGTACAACTTTTTACATATGCCCGTCTTGTATTCTCAACCAAGCTGAAGTCATTTTGATGCAGATCTTATTCAGGACCCCCACAAGTCCCCCACAGAGCAGGGAGGAGTGTCTCACAGAGTGGACAGAGAGTGAACTCAGAGTTTAAAAACTCCAGCAGCACTGCTGTGTCTGATCAACTCGCACCAACACAACACACACTAACACACCACCACCACGTCAGTGTCACTGCACCAACACACACTAACACACCACCACCACGTCAGTGTCACTGCAGCGCTGAGAATGATCCACCACCACATCACACCTGCTCTGTGAGTGTCTTGAGCGCTGAAGAACAGGTGGAAAGAGGGGTGACAAAGTATGCAGAGCAACAAGTAGATTACAGTCTATGACTGTAGAAGTACAAAGTGCAAAATTGTACCAAATGTGATGGTGTATTGTGTGTGTGTGTGTGTGTGTGTGTGTGTGTGTGTGTGTGTGTGTGTACTGGGGGCTGGTTCCGGGCTCTAACGAAGACGGCTGCCCTTTTCTAGTCTGGAAGTGGATTATAGACGGACGGACGAGCCGCCTTCGCTCCTCTGCGACTAATTGGTGGCGTGATAAGTTCAGACAAGGTTAAGAGGCGGCTTTATGACATGTTGTGACAGGGAGTTTGTGGGGAGGAGTTCCTCTGAGCCGTCTCCCGGAGCCTCATTAACACCGAGCGCGGAGCGGACCACCAGTTTCTCCCGTTAGACACTCTCTCGCAATTAAGCCGCCGCCACGTGGACGCCGCATATGAACTGAGACGTGCAGAAGGAGCGGGGTTTGAATATGTTTTAATTAGTCTGGAGCAGCTGAAGGAGAACATATACTTGGACGTGGATGTTTGGGGTCTCACTGGTCTCTGTGGTCTCTGTGGTCTCTGGGGATTCTGGAGTTTAGAAGTTAAAGCTCATCTGAAATCTGGTCCAGAGATGTCACTAGATTTATTTTGGGAATAATGATGCACTAGTTAATTACCCTGTGTGTGTGTGTGTGTGTGTGTGTGTGTGTGTGTGTGTGTGTGTGTGTGTGTGTGTGTGTGTCTTTGTGTGTGAATGTGTGTGTGTGTGTGTGTGTGTTTGTTTGTGTGACTTGATGAGTGTGTATGAGTGACTGAGTGAATGTAAGTGAATGACTGGGTGAATGTGTGTGAGTGACTGGGTGAATGTGTGTGAGTGACTGGGTGAGTGTGTGAAACTGCCCACTGATGTGAGTGAATGAGTCAATGGGTGAGTGTGTGTGAGTGACTGGGTGAGTGTGTGTGAGTAACTGGTTGAGTATGTGTGAGACTGACTGGGTGAGTGTGTGAAACTGCCCAATGGTGTGAGTTAATGTGTCAATGAGTGAGTGTGTGAGTGACTAGGTGAGTATGTGTGAGTGAGTGGGTGAATGTGTATGAGTGACTGGGTGAGAGTGTGAAATTGCCCACTGGTGTGAGTGAATGAGTGAATGGGTGAGTGTGTGTGTGAGTGAGTGACTGGGTGAGTGTGTGTGTGTGTGTGTGTGTGTGTGTGAGTGACTGGGTGAGTGTATGTGAGTGACTGAGTGACAGGGTGAGTGTGTGTGTGAGTGACTGGGTGAGTGTATGTGAGTGACTGAGTGACTGGGTGAGTGTGTGTGAGTGACTGGGTGAGTGTGTGTGAGTGACTGAGTGAGTGTATGTGAGTGACTGAGTGACTGGGTGAGTGTTTGTGAGTGACTGGGTGAGTGTGTGTGTGTGAGTGACTGGATGAGTGTATGTGAGTGACTGGGTGAATGTGTGTGTGTGAGTGACTGGGTGAGTGTATGTGAGTGACTGAGTGACTGGGTGAGTGTGTGTGAGTGACTGGGTGAGTGTGTGTGTGAGTGACTGGGTGAGTGTGTGTGAGTGACTGAGTGACTGGGTGAGTGTGTGTGAGTGACTTGGTGAGTGTATGTGAGTGACTGGGTGAGTGTGTGTGAGTGACTGGGTGAGTGTGTGTGTGTGAGTGACTGGGTGAGTGTGTGTGTGAGTGACTGAGTGACTGGGTGACTGGGTGAGTGTATGTGAGTGACTGAGTGACTGGGTGAGTGTATGTGAGTGACTGAGTGACTGGGTGAATGTATGTGAGTGACTGAGTGACTGGGTGAGTGTATGTGAGTGACTGAGTGACTGGGTGAGTGTATGTGAGTGACTGAGTGACTGGGTGAGTGTGTGTGAGTGACTGAGTGACTGGGTGAGTGTATGTGAGTGACTGAGTGACTGGGTGAGTGTATGTGAGTGACTGAGTGACTGGGTGAGTGTGTGTGAGTGATTGAGTGACTGGGTGAGTGCATGTGAGTGACTGAGTGACTGGGTGAGTGTATGTGAGTGACTGAGTGACTGGGTGAGTGTATGTGAGTGACTGAGTGACTGGGTGAGTGTATGTGAGTGACTGAGTGACTGGGTGAGTGTGTGTGAGTGATTGAGTGACTGGGTGAGTGCGTGTGAGTGACTGAGTGACTGGGTGAGTGTATGTGAGTGACTGAGTGACTGGGTGAGTGTATGTGAGTGACTGAGTGACTGGGTGAGTGTGTGTGTGAGTGACTGAGTGACTGGGTGAGTGTATGTGAGTGACTGAGTGATTGGGTGAGTGTGCGTGAGTGATTGAGTGACTGGGTGAGTGTATGTGAGTGACTGAGTGACTGGGTGAGTGTATGTGAGTGACTGAGTGACTGGGTGAGTGTATGTGAGTGACTGAGTGACTGGGTGAGTGTGCGTGAGTGATTGAGTGACAGTGTGAGTGTATGTGAGTGATTGAGTGACTGGGTGAGTGTATGTGAGTGACTGAGTGACTGGGTGAGTGTGTGTGAGTGATTGAGTGACTGGGTGAGTGTATGTGAGTGACTGAGTGACTGGGTGAGTGTATGTGAGTGACTGAGTGACTGGGTGAGTGTATGTGAGTGACTGAGTGACTGGGTGAGTGTATGTGAGTCACTGAGTGACTGGGTGAGTGTATGTGAGTGACTGAGTGACTGGGTGAGTGTATGTGAGTGATTGAGTGACTGGGTGAGTGTATGTGAGTGACTGAGTGACTGGGTGAGTGTATGTGAGTCACTGAGTGACTGGGTGAGTGTACAGGAGAAGGAAAAGATCTTAAATTTTAGTGGAAGTCAATTTAAACCAATTCTGGAGCATTTCTATTGGTCGATTCATCACACAGATTGAAGGACAGCATCTGAAATGATGTAGTAAACTAAACATCCACAAAAACTGAGATGCATGTTCTTGATTGGACGGTGATGATATCTCTCATTGTTTACTATTATAATGGCACTTTAAATCACACCTCTGACTTCATGCATGTATTTGTTTTCATTCTATTGTATCTTTGACTATTGTGCGCATTGTATAAACCTTGTTCTGTGTTTTAAAGATTGGCCTTGCGCTATTTTCCTTTGTCCTTGATCTATCACTGCGCTGGAGATTTAGCTTAACAGTGTTTAACTGTGCTCTACAACTGACCTCATTTGACAAAGTTCAGAGGACAGATCCTTGACCACCATTCAACTGCAGTGCAGTCAGATCTAAGCAAGGACTCCATCACCGTAATCAAGACTCCTCCAGGTTCCCCAGCACACCCCGGCAAGGTTGGGGTTTTCGATAAAGTGGCCACTCCTGCTCTAAATGCTTAGTAACTCGAGTCTATAGCATTGTGTCCAGTGCACAAACGATACAAATGAATGTGATAAAGAGTTTAATACCACGATCACAACTCATC